>NC_064641.1:310203227-310508049 GCF_023864345.2 Schistocerca serialis cubense
CATATCAGGCGTAACAGTTTGGATAGCTGCTGTTATTTCTCGTTTCAAATCATCAATGATGGCTGGGAGAGATGGCCGAAACACCATATCCTTAACATACCCCCATAAGAAAAAATTGCAGGGGGTAAGATCAGGGCTTCTTGGAGGCCAGTGATGAAGTGCTCTGTCACGGGCTGCCTGGCGGCCGATCCATCGCCTCGGGTAGTTGACGTTCAGGTAGTTACGGACAGATAAGTGCCAATGTGGTGGCGCTCCATCCTGCTGAAATATGAATTGTTGTACTTCTTGTTCGAGCTGAGGGAACAGCCAATTCTCTAACATCTCCAGATACTGTAGTCCAGTTACAGTAGCACCTTCGAAGAAAAAGGGACCAAAAACTTTATTGGCTGAAATGGCACAGAAAACGTTCACCTTAGGTGAGTCACGTTCATACTGAGTTGTTTCCCGCGGATTCTCAGTGCCCCATATACAGACATTGTGACGGTTGACTTTCCCGTTAGTGTGGAAAGTTGCTTCATCACTAAACACAATCTTTGAAACGAAAGATTCATCTGTTTCCATTTGGGCAAGGATAAAATCACAGAAATCGATTCTTTTAATCTTATCAGCTGCAGACAGTGCTTGAACCAATTTCAGACGATAAGGTTTCATAACTAACCTTTTTCGTAGGACTCTCCATACAGTTGATTGTGGAATTTGCAGCTCTCTGCTAGCTCTGCGAGTCGATTTTCCTGGGCTGCGAACAAATGCTTGCTGGATGCGTGCTACATTTTCATCACTCGTTCTCGGCCGTCCAGAACTTTTCCCTTTGCACAAACACCCATTATCTGTAAACTGTTTATACCAACGTTTAATACACCACCTATCAGGAGGTTTAACACCATACTTCGTTCGAAATGCACGTTGAACAACTATCGTCGATTCACTTCTGCCGTACCCAATAACACAAAAAGCTTTCTGTTGAGCGGTCGCCATCTTAGCGTCAACTGACGCTGACGCCTAGTCAACAGCGCCTCAAGCGAACAAATGTACAACTAAATGAAACTTTATAGCTCCCTTAATTCGCCGACAGATAGTGCTTAGCTCTGCCTTTTGTCGTTGCAGAGTTTTAAATTCCTAAAGTTGTGGTATTCTTTTTGAATCACCCTGTATTATTATTATTACTATTATTATTATTTCGTATAGGCCAACTAAGGACCAAGACATTCAGCTATTGCGTTTGGAGTGGGCTTTGACGTTTGCCCAATAGTTAGCATCCTCTGACTGTGTTGTTCCTTCCTCTCCTACGTCCAGAGGGCACCAGTCTTCTTCCTTGGTAATTTTCTTCTGGAACCTCTTTTGTCTGAGCTTCTCCACTTCCATCAACCATTATTATTATTATTATTATTATCTTTTTTCCTTTCTCAGACCTTAGGTCTGGTTAAAAACGGAAAGTGACGCGGACCTTTATCAAGCGTGACTTCCTTTTAACTGTACGGTATATGTTACATTGCATTTAGGAACTTTCGGGTAATTGAACATGTATCAATAATTACAGATTTCTGTAGTTGTATATATACATTTGGATGTAGCTGTATTGCGTTGATGTACTGGTGGATATTGTGTGGTATGACTCCTGTAGTTGATAGTATAATTGGTATAATGTCAACTTTATCCTGATGCCACATGTCCTTGACTTCCTCAGCCAGTTGGATGTATTTTTCAATTTTTTCTCCTGTTTTCTTCTGTATATTTGTTGTATTGGGTATGGATATTTCGATTAGTTGTGTTAATTTCTTCTTTTTATTGGTGAGTATACTGTCAGGTTTGTTATGTGGTGTTGTTTTATCTGTTATAATGGTTCGGTTCCAGTATAATTTGTATTAATCATTCTCCAGTACATTTTGTGGTGCATACTTGTATGTCGGAACGTGTTGTTTTATTAGTTTATGTTGTATGGCAAGTTGTTGATGTATTATTTTTACTACATTGTCATGTCTTCTGGGGTATTCCGTATTTGCTAGTATTGTACATCCGCTTGTGATGTGATCTACTGTTTCTATTTGTTGTTTGCAAAGTCTGCATTTATCTGTTGTGGTATTGGGATCTTTAATAATATGTATACTGTAATATCTGGTGTTTATTGTTTGATCCTGTATTGCAATCATGAATCCTTCCGTCTCACTGTATATATTGCCTTTTCTTAGCCATGTGTTGGATGCGTCTTGATGATGTGTGGCTGTGTTAGATGATATGGGTGCTTGCCATGTAGTGTTTTCTTTTTCCAATTTACTTTCTTCGTATCTGTTGATGTTATGTGATATGAAGGGCTGTAGAAGTGGTTATGAAATTGCAATGGTGTAGCCGATGTATTTATATGAGTGATTGCTTTATGTATTTTGCTAGTTTCTGCTCGTTCTAGAAAGAATTTTCTTAAATTGTCTACCTGTCCATAATGTAGGTTTTTTATGTCGATAAATCCCGTTCCTCCTTCCTTTCTGCTTAATGTGAATCTTCCTGTTGCTGAATGTGTGTGATGTATTCCATGTTTGTGGCATTGTGATCGTGTAAGAGTATTGAGTGTTTCTAGGTCTGTGTTACTCCATTTCACTACTCCAAATTAGTAGGTCAATATTGGTATAGCATAAGTATTTATAGCGTTTGTCTTGTTTCTTGCTGTCAATTCTGTTTTCAGTATTTTTGTTAGTCTTTGTCTATATTTTTCTTTTAGATCTTCTATAATATTTGTATTATCTATTCCTATTTTTTGTCTGTATCCTAGGTATTTATAGGCACCTGTTTTTTCCATCGCTTCTATTGATCCACTGTGGTTATCCACTATGTAATCTTCTTGTTTAGTGTGTTTTCCCTTGACTATGCTATTTTTCTTACATTTGTCTGTTCCAAAAGCCATATTTATGTTATTGCTGAATACTTCTGTAATCTTTAGTAATTGGTTGAGTTGTTGATTTGTTGATGCCAGTAGTTTTAGATCATCCATGTATAGCAAATGTGTGATTTTGTGTGGGTATGTTCCAGTAATATTATATCCATAATTTGTATTATTTAGCAAGTTGGATAGTGGGTTCAGAGCAAGACAGAACCAGAAAGGACTTAATGAGGTTTCTTGGTGTATTGCACGCTTAATCTGTATTGGCTGTGATGTGATATTATTTGAATTTGTTTGGATATTAAGTGTGGTTTTCCAATTTTTCATTACTATGTTTAGGAACTGTATCAATTTAGGATCTACTTTGTATATTTCCAGTATCTGTAGCAACCGTGAGTGGGGTACACTATCAAAAGCTTTTTGGTAGTCAATATATGCGTAGTGCTGCGACCTTTGTTTAGTTTTAGCTTTTATTATTATTATTATTATTATTATTAGTAGTAGTAGTAGTATTTCCATACAGCCATACAGACCCTTTCACATCTACAAGCAAAGTCTTAACACATATTCTGCTCTACCTGTCTTTAAAGATGCTGTCTCATTTGGACACAAATGCCGGCCTTAGTGGCCGTGCGGTTCTAGGCGCTACAATCTGCAACCGAGCGACCGCTACGGTCGCAGGTTCGAATCCTGCGTCGGGCATGGATGTGTGTGATGTCCTTAGATTAGTTAGGTTTAATTAGTTCTAAGTTCTAGGGGACTGATGACCTCAGATATTAAGTCCCATAGTGCTCAGAGCGATTTGAACCATTTTTTTGGACACCATTCAATAATAAATCAACGATGCTCTGGTCAAAGAAAACATAGCTAAGAATGTTCCGAAGTTACTGATATGAGTAACCTCCTTGTCGATACGTTTGGTAGTAAATCTGTAGTATCGATATCAATAGAATTATTCAACAGCTTCATAGCATCGAAAGAACTTTCAGAGTAACGGCAACGAAAGTGTCGATGGCGTTGAGCGAAATAACAAACTTTACAATAAGTTAAATGAAAAATAAAATATCTGAAGTATCCGTATGGTGTTATGACAGTAAAGGGATATAAATTAGAAAATTTGATTAGAACTCATTCACACTGCCAAACTCATTCACGTCAGAGACAAAGGTGGAAGCAGGAAGTGACACAGTATGTCACCTGTGGGTCAGGCCGACAACGCACTGCGACTCCATTTGCCGAGCAAGGACACGCATGCAGCAAAAAGGAGACTGCAGCAGAAAATCAAAGGAAGCGAGACAAGCGTATTCGTTAGCTCGTAAGACATGACGCAAGAGACTCTACCGTTTTCACAAGTGCGCAAAGCGAGGAACTGACAACGCAGTAACAGCCTGTTCAGTGAATACAGCAGATTAAGGAGGACACATGCGGTCATTACGAATCGAGCCTTGCGTCATAGCCTCACGCTAGCTCCTTTTGATTAATCCAGCTCTCGTCATGAGCTGATCATCAGGATCGATAGCACTCACATTAATAGCACTCGATTCCATGATTACTGTACTGTCGTGAACCTATGTCCCACATGCTCCAGCAGTCTATGAACTAGCGGAAGGTGTACTCAAGACGATGGTCTTCACGTGAAGAACTTCATGCTGCTCGCTGTCTACCGTCTATTGATGGAGGTACTGACTGTCTTCCGAAACACCACATCACAGGGTGCTGTCAGTACTAGACTTCAGCACGGAAGTCAGCAACAAGGTGCTTCACAGATTCTCAACAGATGTCCTGGCCGTCCGTAAATTAGTGTCAAAAGCGTGCACTTAGTAGCCGCCATCCGAGGATTTGGCATCGTAAGCGTTCGACTCCAAAGCATGGAATTCAGCTGCAGTGGTCTGCATCTACGATGTTCACGTGTCACAGCAGTAACCGCAATGCGATGAGCATAAAGACATTTTCTCCTTCTCTGGTTGTCATATGGTTGAGTTTAGGGATATTGATGGGCGTGCTACGTCCAAAGCAGCTTTTGTGAAAGCTACGGAACCTATTTATTTGTCAGAACTCAGAGGAAGCTGTAAAGAGACATATTTTGTACCGGTAAGATGAACAGTTTATAATTTAGCTTCTAATAGTGACCCATGAATTAAATTCGCACCAGTAACTTGTTCTTCTTGTAGACGGTATGGTAGTACAGCACACGAGTATAGTGAGTGGCGCTGGGCGATGATCAGGCAAAAGAAGTAATTGAGTCCAGCTAAATTGCGCAAAAATGATAGGCGCAAGGTCAGCGACTACTAGAAATAGTATAACCGCTCTGATAGAGCAAGTGTCGCTGTTGTTAGAGCAAAATTCATAACTAAAGTTACGCCATGATGAACTGATGTTTCTAAAATTAGAACCTTTATGGGCTGCGCAAGAGCCACAGTCGCGTTCGAGTGAATTTAAGCCACCAGTAGCAATGCCCCACTTCTTAGTGGATCCTGCAGTAGCTAACGTAATCATGCCCTTCTCTGGCACAACACCTGAGGACGTAACGGTATTCGTCAATGATGTATTGACTATACCCGGAATGAGGAATGTGTCAGATGAAACTACTCTGCGGATGGTTAATTTACGCCTTACGAGTGAAGCCAAGACGCACTTGATGTATCACGAAACGCTGAACAAGGCAAGTACACTTGAACAGTCAGCGGAAGTATCTGTCAGAGGTACCGTAAGCAGAATTGTGCCAGGTTTTCCAGAGAAAAGTTGAGTGCATTGATTCAGAAGGAACATGAGGCAGTGAAGTTTTTTTTCATGCTGAATCGGTAAAGTAAACGCACAAATATATGAGTTGAAATGGAACCCAGGAGGGGATCGTGTCATACTCAGGGAAGCTGAAAACAAAGCGTTCGATGTGTTTTTGCAAGGAATTCCTGCGAAGTTTCCGCAGAGATTACGAATGGAACATATGGAGGATTTCGCTACAGCACTACGTGTTACCACGCATTTGCGGGAAATAGGCATTACTACACGAGTACACAATGATACAAGAATTTTTGCTACTGAAATCAATTGTTATCGTTGTGGGAAAAAAGGCATTTAGAGGCCCAATGCAACCAACAAAAATGTTACGTACGTGGTCTTTCTCGCCACAAGGGAAATGACTGTGGGAATAGAAAATACGATTACGGAAACAAGAAACGGAAACCATTAAACATAAAGGCCGGTGTTTCGTTCTTCGGAAAACCATCACAGTAAGTGAGGGTATTTCAGACACTGTGGCAGAGACGGACTGTTGTGTCATGGCTTTGTAAATGATGAAGAACGTAAATATTTATACGATAACGCTGCTCACGTATCTGGGAATAGTCTAGACCTCGTGGTATACTCCAAGGTATAAATTACGTGGAGTCTGAAACAATGGCTGGGCTCGCAGCCGCTGAGCCGACTCGACGGACGTCTACTAGATTAAAACACGCAGCCTAATGAGCAGTAGCCGAGGCTAGTGCGAAAGAACGACCACTTGTAATCCCTGAGAACAAAAAAACTCTAATAATGTTTTACTGGCGCAGTTGACCTTTCACAGGTTCCCAACAGGTATCTCCGATAGGTATCTCCGATAGGTATCTCCTCACGGTCCTCTGTAAAAGAATGCAGTGGGCACTAATGCAGTAGTAAAATTTGCATGTACCATAGAGTGTACGTGAACATACCCGATTTCTGTTGCATACACAAGTAATATAATGTACACACTACTTTTTAGAAGTGGTTGGGCTATGCAAATATTATAAAGTAAATGTGCGTAAAGGAAGGCTTTAATAACTTAACTGAACAGTAATTTTCAATACCCGTCTCTTGCTATGAACAACTAAAGGACTGGGAATCTGCGAATCCTCTTCCTGCAGCTGTAAGGAGATCCTTTCTTCACTAGCGGTGGCACGCTACTCTTGCCAAGGGGAGTCCCAGTAATTATAAATTCTCTCAGTCGCAGGACGCGGGACATACAACTGGCTGAACACAAGTGAAATCTTTTTTTTTTTTTTTTTTTTTTTTTTTGTGCATATGATAAGGGTTCGTTCCAGTGCGTATTCCACAAACTAATTCTTTCTTTCTTTTGTTGTTGTTGTGGTCTTCAGTCCAGAGACTGGTTTGATGCCGCTCTCCATGCTACTCTGTCCTGTGCAAGCTTCTTCATCTCCCAGTACCTACTGCAACCTACATCCTTCTGAATCTGCTTAGTGTATTCATCTCTTGGTCTCCCTCTACGATTTTTACCCTCCCCGCTGCCCAGCAATACTAAATTGGTGATCCCTTGATGCCTCAGAACATGTACTATCAACCGATCCCTTCTTATAGTCAAGTTGTGCCACAAATTACTCTTCTCCCCAATTCTATTCAGTACCTCCTCGTTAGTTATGTGATCTACCCATCTAATCTTCAGCGTTCTTCTGTAGCACCAAATTTCGAAAGCTTCTATTCTCTTTTTGTATAAACTTTTTATCGTCCACGTTTCACTTCCATACATAAGCTACACTCCATACAAATACTTTCAGAAACGACTTCCTGACACTTCCTGACACTTCCTGACACTTCTTCTTCAGAAACACTTTCCTTGCCATTGCCAGTCTACATTTTATATCCTCTCTACTTCGACCTTCATCAGTTATTTTGCTCCCCAAATAGCAAAGCTCATTTACTACTTTATGTGTCTCATTTTCTAGTTTAATTCCATCAGCGTCACCCGATATAATTCGATTACATTCTATTATCATCATGTTGCTTTTGGTGATGTTCATCTTATATCCTCCTTTAAAGACACTGTCCATACCGTTCAAGTGCTCTTCCAGGTCCTTTCATGTCTCAGACAGAAATACGATGTCATTGCATACCTCAAAGTTGTTATTTCTTCTCCATGGATTTTAATACCTACTCCGAATTTTTCTTTTGTTTCCTTTACTGCTTGCTCAATGTACAGATTGAATAACATCGGGGATAGGCTACAACCCTGTCTCACTCCCTTCCCAAGCACTGCTTCCCTTTCATGCCTCTCGACTCTTATAACTGCCATCTGGTGTCTGTACAAATTGCAAATAGCTTTTCACTCCTTATATTTGATCCCTGCCACCTTCAGAATTTGAAAGAGTGTATTCCAGTCAACATTGCCAAAAGCTTTCCCTAAGTCTACAAAACCTAGAAACGTAGGTTTACCTTTCCTTAATCTTTCTTCTATGATAAGTCGTAGGTTCAATATTGCCTCACGTTTTCCAGCATTTCTACTGAATCCAAACTGATCTTCCCCGAGGTCGGCTTCTACCAGTTTTTCCATTCTTCTGCAAAGAATTCGCGTTAGTATTTTGCAGCTATGACTTATTAAACTGAGAGTTCAGTAATTTTCACATCTGTCCACACCTGCTTTCTTTGGGATTAGAGTTACTATACTCTTCTTGAAGTCTGAGGATATTTCGCCTCTCTGATATATCTTGCTCACCAGATGGTAGAGTTTTGTCAAGACTGGGTCTCCCAAGGCTATACGTAGTTCCAATGGAATATTGTCTGCTCCTGGGGCCTTGTTTCGTCTTAAGTATTTCAGTGCTCTGTCAAAATCTTCACGCAGTATCAAATCTTCCATTTCATCTTCATCTACGTCCTCTTCCATTTTCATAATGTTGTCCTCAAGTACATCGCCCTTGTATAGACCCTCTATATACTCCTCCCACCTTCCTGCTTTCCCTTCTTTGCTTAGAGCTGGGTTTCCATCTGAGCTCTTGATATTCATAAAAGTGGTTCTCTTTTCTCTAAAGGTCTCGTTAATTTTCCTGTAGGCAGTATCTATATTACCCTTAGTGAGATAAGCCTTTACATCCTTACTTTTGTCCTCTAGCCATCCCTGCTTAGCTATTTTGCACTTCCTGTCCATCTCATTCTTGAGACGTTTGTATTCCTTTTTGCCTGCTTCATTTACTGCGTTTTTATACACTCCTGGAAATTGAAATAAGAACACCGTGAATTCATTGTCCCAGGCAGGGGAAACTTTATTGACACGTTCCTGGGGTCAGATACATCACATGATCACACTGACAGAACCACAGGCACATAGACACAGGCAACAGAGCATGCACAATGTCGGCACTAGTACAGTGTATATCCACCTTTCGCAGCAATGCAGGCTGCTATTCTCCCATGGAGACGATCGTAGAGATGCTGGATGTAGTCCTGTGGAACGGCTTGCCATGCCATTTCCACCTGGCGCCTCAGTTGGACCAGCGTTCGTGCTGGACGTGCAGACCGCGTGAGACGACGCTTCATCCAGTCCCAAACATGCTCAATGGGGGACAGATCCGGAGATCTTGCTGGCCAGGGTAGTTGACTTACACCTTCTAGAGCACGTTGGGTGGCACGGGATACATGCGGACGTGCATTGTCCTGTTGGAACAGCAAGTTCCCTTGCCGGTCTAGGAATGGTAGAACGATGGGTTCGATGACGGTTTGGATGTACCGTGCACTATTCAGTGTCCCCTCGACGATCACCAGTGGTGTACGGCCAGTGTAGGAGATCGCTCCCCACACCATGATGCCGGGTGTTGGCCCTGTGTGCCTCGGTCGTATGCAGTCCTGATTGTGGCGCTCACCTGCACGGCGCCAAACACGCATACGACCATCATTGGCACCAAGGCAGAAGCGACTCTCATCGCTGAAGACGACACGTCTCCATTCGTCCCTCCATTCACGCCTGTCGCGACACCACTGGAGGCGGGCTGCACGATGTTGGGGCGTGAGCGGAAGACGGCCTAACGGTGTGTGTGACCGTAGCCCAGCTTCATGGAGACGGTTGCGAATGGTCCTCGCCGATACCCCAGGAGCAACAGTGTCCCTAATTTGCTGGGAAGTGGCGGTGCGGTCCCCTACGGCACTGCGTAGGATCCTACGGTCTTGGCGTGCATCCGTGCGTCGCTGCGGTCCGGTCCCAGGTCGACGGGCACGTGCACCTTCCGCCGACCACTGGCGACAACATCGATGTACTGTGGAGACCTCACGCCCCACGTGTTGAGCAATTCGGCGGTACGTCCACCCGGCCTCCCGCAAGCCCACTATACGCCCTCGCTCAAAGTCCGTCAACTGCACATACGGTTCACGTCCACGCTGTCGCGGCATGCTACCAGTGTTAAAGACTGCGATGGAGCTCCGTATGCCACGGCAAACTGGCTGTCACTGACGGCGGCGGTGCACAAATGCTGCACAGCTAGCGCCATTCGACGGCCAACACCGCGGTTCCTGGTGTGTCCGCTGTGCCGTGCGTGTGATCATTGCTTGTACAACCCTCTCGCAGTGTCCGGAGCAAGTATGGTGGGTCTGACACACCGGTGTCAATGCGTTCTTTTTTCCATTTCCAGGAATGTATTTTCTTCTTTCATCAATTAAATTCAGTATTTCTTCTGTTACCGAAGGGTTTTTACTAGCCCTCGTCTTTTTACCTGCTTCATCCTTTGCTGCCTTCACTACTTCATCCCTCAGAGCTACCCATTCTTGTTATACTGTATTTCTTTCCCCCATTCCTGTCAATTATTCCCTTATGCTCTCCCTGAAACTCGGTACAACCTCTGGCTAAGTCAGTTTATCCAGGTTCCATCTTAAATTCCTACCTTTTTTCAGTTTCTTCAGTTTTAATCTACAGTTCATAACCAATAGATTGTGGCCAGAGTCCACATCTGCCCCTGCCCCTGGAAATGTCCTACAATTTAAAACCTGGTTCCTTAATCTCTGTCTTACCATTATATAATCTACCTGATACCTTCTAGTATCTCCAGGATACTTCCATGTATACAACCTTCTTTTACGATTCTTGAACCAAGTGTTAGCTATGATTAAGTTATGCTCTGTGCAAAATTCTACCAGACGGCTTCCTCTTTCATTTCTTACCCCAAATCCATATTCATCTACTACGTTTCCTCCTCTCCCTTTTCCTACTATCGAATTCCAGTCACCCATGACTATTAAATTTTCGTCTCCCTTCACTTTATAAATTAATTCTTTTATCTCATCATGCATTTCATCATCTGCTGAGCTAGTTGGCATATAAACTTGTACTACTGTGGTAGGCGTCGGCTTCGTGTCTATCTTTGCTACAATAAAGCGTTCACTATGGTGATTCTAGCAGCTTACCAGCACTCCTACTTTTTTAATTAATTATTAAACCTTCTCCTGCAGAACTGCTATATGATTTTGTATTTATAACCCTGTTTTCACGTGACCATAAGTCTTGTTCCTCCTGTCACTGAACGTCACTAATTCCCACTATATCTAACTTTAACCTACCCATTTCCCTTTTTAAATTTTCTAACATACCTGCCCCATTAAGGGATCTGATATTCCAAGTTCCGATACGTAGAACGCCAGTTTCCTTTCTCCTGATAACGACGTCCTCCTGAGTAGTCCCCGCCTGGAGATCCGGATGGGAGACTATTTTACTTCTGGAATATTTTACCCAAGAGGACGCCATCATCATTTATCCATACAGTAAAGCTGCATACCCTCAGGAAAAATTACAGCCGAGTTTCCCCTTTATTTCAGCCGTTCGCAGTACCAGCACAGCAAGGACGTTTTGGTTAGTGTTACAAGGCCAGATCAGTCAATCATCCAGACTGTTGCCCCTGCAACTACTGAAAAGGTTGCTGCCCCTCTTCAGGAACCACACGTTTGTCTGGCCTCTCAACAGATACCCCTCCGTTGTGGTTGCAGCTACGGTACGGCCATCTGTATCGCTGAGGCGCGCAATCCTCCCCACCAACGGCAAGGTCAATGGTTCATGAGGGAGAGGAATAGATTTATACGCTTCAGATATAATCTGTCTCGAGTGCAATGTCGCTTAACATTATGTTTACTTGTGCATTGTGGATTATAACCTTAATACTATTCAAAAAGAAATAATTTCCATATTTCGCCTTGTATTCTAAATAATCTGTTTTGAAGAAAAAGATTAGAAATGTTTTAAATATTAACATATTTAAGTTAGTCTTATGCGTGACTGTTGTGAATACCAGTTGAAACTACAAATTACTGTGACCAGCCACAATTTATTATTATTGTTTGTCCTACTACCATCATTAGATGGATTTACACCAGTCAAAAGAACGTTTTGGTATTATATGTACGACTTTTGGAAACCCGTGACACTGCCAAGAGTGAAATGGCTAAGAGAAAAACATTATTTTAGTTCAAGGGCCAAAGTTGCATAAAGATCTTGATTGGTGAACAGTAACAATGGTCAATGTAAACGTCTTTCAGTGGTCAAAGACTCTTCTTCCGGCTGATATGTCTTCTGGTACGACTTCAAGTCACATAAGCAACAGGTTGGCCTCACTCATCAAATCCAAATGATACACACATACACCAATAGTTCTTAGTCTCTCCCCCCACCACGCCTCATGCCACACCCATCCACCCCCCCCCCCCGGCCCCCCCTCTCTCCAGAAAGTTTAAATGCATATCTATGTGTTTATAAAAATATGGCTAAAAACGCCCAGTATCACTTGCAGGTTGCCTATGTAACGGCTTCCTGGGGCAACAAAAATATTTCAAATAATTATTGACCAAGTTTAAAATAACTTTCTACATTGCATTCCTTGTGGTTTTCTGTAATTTGGTGCAGTATAGATGTATTGTCTGGACAACTTCTTCCTTTTTTGACCCAATTTGTTCATCTGACCGACTGCACATGCTCTTCATACATTAGATAAAGGCCTTCGATATACAAAAGAGACACTTATTATGGAACATATTCAGAAGAAGTATATCAACACAAAGTATACAGGGAATATAGAATAACTATGATAACACAAAACTCCTGTTAGTTGGGGGTAATTATAAAAGAGCAGAGAATATTACCTTAGGAGTTGCACAAGTTTGCAGCCTTTCACTCTTTAACGTATTAATTGACGAAATGTACATAACGTAAGATGAGAGCGGGAAGCGAGAATGCCACTAGCTCTATCTGACATGTAGCACAACAAAGAACTACGTTTTTCAGAAATAGCTGAAAATATCCTAATGGTGACCGGCACGCAGCTACTATTATAAAAGAACCATTATTTAGATTAAGCTAGGGGCAATTGTAAAGAATAAAATTCAAGCAGCAAATAACTGAGGACGTAGGGCGCTACAATGGGATGGGAGAGAAATTTCGTGGCGGACCACGGCCACATCAGACCACTCAGATGAGTCATGACTAAAAAAAAAAAAACATGCTTCGACTAAGATGGATCCACGATGTTTGTAACATGTCTCTCAAAAATAAACAGATATACAAATCTGTATATTATTGTATATCATGTGTTTTAAGAATTAACAAGCCTCTGTGAGCGCTTCATTTGAAAACATGGCCCTGTGCTTTTTAACTGTAAATAGTTTTATTTCTGGGAAACCTATGTATAATGTACTGCATTTTATCTACCATAATGACAACATGGCACTAACACGCAAGGGAACACATTTTATAACAAAAATGCTTTGAAGACGAAAAGACGATAGTTACCTCTGTCGAAAGCGGTCGTCAAAATAAAAAAAAATGATATTTTTTCCCAAGTAAAGCATAGATCGTTTCTTGTAAATACTCAGTATGACAAAATTCAGTTAAAAATGTGTACAGGACGAATAGTTGCAGGATAATATCAACAAAGAAACTGGAAGCAAATTGAAATATTTCCTGTATATAACACTCCTTTACACCACATCCAGAACTAGAAACTACGCTCGCTTCAGACACTTCAGTTCAGGAGCTTAGAAAATACTCAACAAATGCCTTACGACAACCCCTGTCTAAAATCATTTCCCATGGTCAGAGCTTCGTTCCGCGACACGGTGTTGGATGGCTGACCGTAAATTAGGGAGCGCGCTGGCACCACGGCACTTGATTGGCCTACACGAGCCGTCCGAAATACACCAGCCGTCCGCAGGGTCCAGCCGCCGACAGCGCGCACCGGCCGCGGCCACCGCCTGCTCGCCCCGTTGTCGAGGGGTTTGGCCAGAATTTGCAGCCGACGTCACATCGCTGCTGCATCTGTGGTATGCAGATTTCTGCTTGATTACAGAATTAATTAGTGGCGACCTCGTCTGCCTCACGGATGAGCGACAGCAGGCAAATTCATGCAGTGGCACCACGAGTGCTCCCAAACAGCCCCCACCACCCACCCACCCACCCACACACACACACACACGCACACACACACAAGTTTTTCGAAAACATACATGGTGTAGAATTTCACAAACAGATTCTCACAAAAACTAAAATCAGCAACCAGCATAATAACGATAACGATAATTATTATTAGAAACAGCTCTAATTTCGAACCGACAAAATCATCGTCATGTGGTCCTTCACGTTTAATCAAAAAAATGGCTCTGAGCACTATGAGACTTAACATCTATGGCCATCAGTCCCCTAGAACTTAGAACTACTTAAACCTAACTAACCTAAGGACAGCACACAACACCCAGCCATCACGAGGCAGAGAAAATCCCTGACCCCGCCGGGAATCGAACCCGGGAACCCGGGCGTGGGAAGCGAGAACGCTACCGCACGACCACGAGATGCGGGCACACGTTTAATCATCAAGAGATTCTTCACGTTTATAATTTCATTTAGCAAATGTTGTACAAGAGATGGTGACTGTTCTTCGCTGTGGCTAGAAGTTTCTAGCCCTAGAGCAAAGATGGTGTATCAAAGAGGAATTTTTTACTTTAATCTGGCTTAACAACGAACTAAAACAACGACTTTGGAAAGGCACTGTAAAGCACACACACACAGACACACACACACACACACACACACACACACACACACACAGACACATACATACATGCATACAGAAGCACAGATGCAAATATTTCGGCCACATGGATGAGGTCTGTCTACAAAGATGGCGATTTACAAAGATAAAACAGTGCTGTGAAAGAATGTGTCTGTTAAGTTGTAATAAGCCCTATGTAGTCAAAATTATTCGAATAACCAAAATTGCGTTCCACCTGATATGCATGCAGCCCACATATCGTAAAATTCGTGTTGATCTTCTCATCTCTTTTCGGTAGAATCGTTTGGCTAGGTACAGAGGTTATCACAAGTGCAAACACTGATCGTATGGCAACAAATGGAGTCGTAAATTAACAAAAAAAAAATGTTCAAATGTGTGTGAAATCTTATGGGACTTAACTGCAAAGGTCATCAGTCCCTAAGCTTACACACTACTTAACCTAAATCATCCTAAGGACAAACACACACACCCATGGCCGAGGGAGGACTCGAACCTCCACCGGGACCAGCCGTAAATTAACACTATGGTACTCAAAGTATCAGGAAACACGTTGTTGTGGATGAGGCAGTATTTAAATTCAAATTTGTTTAGGGACATCTTCTAAGCATCATGAGCTGTGCTAGAAATGTTTATTGGCCCAACATATATTTTGGTATGTAACTCATCGTGTCAGTGGTATCTGATACAGGGGAACAAACTACTACTTTTACTAGTGCAGTGATTTCTACAACATGACATCTATATACACTGATGAGCCAGAAGATTATGATCACGTTGTTTGTCGGTCTTTGGAACGAAATTCATCACTGATTCCTCGTATCAGGGATCCGATAATTTGTTATTAGTTTTGTGGAGGTATGTGGCAAAAATTTTCTATGCACATGTCATCTAATTCGCGTAAAAAACGAGCCGCTGATTTGCGTACGCGACCCAGATGGGTTTTATAGGATTTATATCAGGCAAATTTGGTCACCGAAACTTCAGCGTGAGTTCACTATAGTGCTCCTCAAGCCACTGTAGCAAGATTTTCGCTCCGAGACTCCGACAGTTATAGCGCTAAAAGATGACATCGTCGTCGGGGGATGACATCAAGCATGAAGGGATAAAAGTGGTTCGCAACTGTCAGCGTGTCTTCGATTATTACCACAAGTCCCATGCAAGCGCAGTAGAATGTCTCCCATAGTATAATACTGCTTTCATTAACCAGCATATCTCGAGTCGCCGATCACCTCGATGACGGCGTTTGTGGAGACTACCATCGACCTCTTGTAGCAAAAATGTGATTCACGCGATGAGCCGACTCGTTTCTAATGATCGAGGGTCGAATCCAGATGAGTCATGCCTACTGCAATCCTAACTGACGATATCATTGGATCACCTTGTGGACACATAGGTGTGATCTACTGCGGAGCTATATGTTCAACATGCTTCGAAACACTTGTGCGTGCACCAGTATTGTGCTTTTTCCGCAGGGTTACAACAGATGACCATGCATCTTACTTTACAGAGCAGACAAGCCTTTGAAGCCGATGTTCTGTGAGGAGTTGTGATTGTGAAGCCATTTAGCACCTGGTGGTAGTTTCACTGTTCTATCTCTTTCCATGGATGCTCACGACAGTAGCACGTGAACATTCGACCAGCTTCGCCATTTTCGAGATGCTCTTTCACAGGCTCTGCGTAATAATAATCTGCCTTTTGTCAAAGTCGCTTACCTCAATGATTTCCCCATTTACAGCCTATATCTTCGGCAGGATGTTCCCCCGTCTGTGTCTGCTCCGCTTACAGACTTTTGTCACCGCGTCACGTGCCCGCAACGCCACGAGGCGGAATTCAAGGTCGTGAAGGGTAGTGGTCATAATGTTTTGGCTTATCAGTGTATATATTGCAGTGGCAGAAACATAAGCCTACTAGCGTATCTACATATCAGCTTCTTGCTTGTCAGTTATAAATTCTCTGTGGTATTCAGCTTGACGTGCATCTAGGAACCATATAAATACACTTCTCATCTCGTAGAAACTGTATCAGATGTTACTGACGATGGTTTGCAGACGTGAATACAGGTTTGGCTTACAAACGTTTAAACAACAGCTAAGGGAGTTTAGAAGCTGTCCTTTAACAAATATCTGAAAGCTGTGGGGCACCAAGCATTCAGCAATTAAACTCAAAATTGTTATAACGGATATCAACGCCTTACTGTAGTAATAAAACAGGTTCCCGTCAGATCACCGATGTTAATTGCTGTCGAGCTTGGCCAGCATTTTGGTTGGTGACCGTCAGGGTCTGCCAAGCGTTGTTGGCAGGTGGGGTGCAGTTAGTCATTGTAAGGCCAGTTAAGTTGACCGAGAAGTAGCGGCTCTGGTCACGAAACGTGACAGTTGCCAGGGGAGTGGTGTGCTGATAAAATATCCCTCCCTATCCGCATCAAGTGGTACCTATCGATTGTGGATGACACGGCAATCGGTCGGTACTGTTGGACCTTCCGAGGCCTGTATGGATGGAGAGTATTAGAATAAGTGAAACAACATTTTAGAAAGCAAGATACATACTGAAGTTAAATGACCAAAACGTTTGTGCTGGGCCATGACCTAATCCTTCTATTTGGCAACTATTGTCCCTATTAAGTAACCATGAATGATTTTAGATGAAAACTCGCTAGTAACAAAGTGGGTGCATGCTGAAACTCGAAATGATATAAAGTTTTGCGTTGGACAGGATCAGAATTCAGTACCTAACTGAGTTGTTAATTAAGTACAGTCAAATTTAGTTATCGAATCGTTTCAAGAGTTGCGAGATGTTTGGAATTAAAATGATGAAACTAAAAAGTTTTGCCCTGCCAGGATTGAAATCCGGTATTTATTGCTCTCATTTTTTTAGACGTTAATAGGTGTTAAATGTTGATTTATTTCGTCAGTAACGAGATATGTTTGTGTTTCATCTATAAATAATGGAAAGAAAAGTTCTATGCTTAATGAGAGTCCGGTGCCACTCCGCACTTTAGTAGTGGAGAAATCAAGTATCATCTTACTCTACATTGTTGCCAGATCTATCAACGACCAAGGGTCTATGTTACAGTTTTTCCAGGTCTTCCCTAAAAGGGTCAGTCTCCTGGAGCAGCTGTCCTTCAACATTATGTGTCAATATGCTACTTGTAACAAGGGGTTCACTGTTGTCAACAGTCAGCCACATGGGTTGGCCACCTTATCTCATATAAAAATATGTCAGTTATAATTATATATTACCTATCACTCACATCATCATTACTTGTTGGTTAATTAATGATTTCTCATAATTTATAACTCAGTAATAATGACTTTTATCCAAAAATTTAATTGATGAAAGGAGAAAATATAAAAATGCAGTAAATGAAGTAGGCAAAAAGGAATACAAACGTCTCAAAAATGAGATCGACAGGAAGTGCAAAATGGCTAAGCAAGGATGGCTAGACGACAAATGTAAGGATGTAGAGGCTTATCTCACTAGGGGTAAGATAGATACTGCTTACAGGAAAATTAAAGAGACCTTTGGAGAAAGGAGAACCACTTGCATGAATATCAAGAGATTTGATGGAAACCCAATTCTAAGCAAAGGAGGGAAAGCAGAAAGGTTGAAGGAGTATATAGAGGGTCTATACAAGGGCGATGTACTTGAGGACAACATTATGAAAATGGAAGAGGACGTAGATGAAGATGAAATGGAAGATTTGATACTGCGTGAAGAATTTCACAGACCACTGAAAGACCTGAGTCGAAACAAGGCCCCTGGAGTAGACAACATTCCATCAGAACTACTGACAGCCTTGGGAGAGACAGTCCTGACGAAACTCTACCATCTGGTGAGTAAGATGTATGAGACAGCCGAAATACCCTCAGACTTCAAGAAGAATATAATAATTCCAATCCCAAAGAAAGCAGGTGTTGACAGATGTGAAAATTACCCAACTATCAGTTTCATAAGCCACAACTGCAAAACACTAACGCGAATTCTTTGCAGACGAATGGAAAAACTGATAGAAACCGACCTCTGGGAAGATCAGTTTGGATTCCGTTGAAATGTTGGAACACGTGAGGCAATACTGACCCTACGACTTACCTTAGGAGAAAGATTAAGGAAAGGCAAACCTACGTTTCTAGCATTTGTACACTTGGAGAAAGCTTTTGACAATGTTGATTGAAATACTATCTTTCAAATTCTGAAGTTGGCAGGGGTAAAATACAGGGAGCGAAAGGCTATTTACAATTTGTACAGAAAGCAGATGGCAGTTATAAGAGTCGAGGGGTATGAAAGGGATGCAGTGGTTGGGAAGGGAGTGAGACAGGGTTGTAGCCTATCCCCGATGTTATTCAATCTGTATATTGAGCAAGCAATAAAGGAAAGAAAAGAAAAATTCGGAGTAGGTATTAAAATCCATGGAGAAGAAATAACAACTTTGAGGTTCGCCGATGACACTGTAATTCTGTCAGAGACAGCAAAGGACTTGGAAGAGCAGTTGACCGGAATGGACAGTGTCTTTAAAGGAGGATATAAGATGAACATCAACAAAAGCAAAACGAGGATAATAGAATGTAGTCGAATTAAGTCGGGTGATGCTGCGGGAATTAGACTAGGAAATGAGACACTTAAAGTAGTAAAGGAGTTTTGCTATTTAGGGAGCAAAATAACTCCAAAGGTCTCTTTAATTTTCCTGTAAGCAGTATCTATCTTACCCCTAGTCGAAGTAGAGAGGATATAAAATGTAGACTGGCAATGGCAAGGAAAGCGTTTCTGAAGAAGAAAAATTTGTTAACATCGAGTATAGATTTGAATGTCAGGAAGTCGTTTCTGAAAGTATTTGTATGGAGTGTAGCCATGTATGGAAGTGAAACGTGGACAATAAATAGTTTAGACAAAAAGAGAATAGAAGCTTTCGAAATGTGGTGTTACAGAAGAATGCTGAAGATTAGATGGGTAGATTACGTAACTGATGAGGAGGTATTGAATAGAATTGGGGAGAAGAGGTGCTTGTGGCACATCGGTTGGTAGGACATGTTCTGAGACATCGAGGGATCACCAATTTAGTATTGGAGGGCAGCGCGGAGGGTAAAAAACGTAGAGGGAGACCAAGAGATGAATACACTAAACAGATTCAGAAGGATGTAGGTTGCAGTAGGTACTGGGAACTGAAGAAGCTTGCACAGGACAGAGTAGCATGGAGAGCTGCATCAAACCAGTCTCAGGACTGAAGACCACAACAACAACATAATAATGACTTTATCCAAAAACAACAATTTTCCCCAACTCTAAAAAAAAAAAAAAAACACAACTTCCTTAGTATTACTAACCGTCAGACTGACTCATCATTTGTGTTCTGTGCACCATAGTGAGAGCTTCGTGAAAAGTCTTCAGAGATTTGCCACAACCCCCACCCAGGCAGAATAAAAGGCATAAGAAGGCTGTCACTCTCGAATGTGAATATTAATTCACTGCTCTCCCCCATTATTCATTTTGTGTGAATGGATATATATGTGTGTGTGTGTCTATCTGTGTGTGTATCTATCTGTGTGCGTAATTTCGCAAACACGATTTCCTTATGTTTTCATCAGCACGACAGCCCCACGACGCAGCATTAGGTGATATGTTGGAGCAAGACACACACCTGTTCACTGCAACATCGCTTATCGAGCTGCAGCACATAGATGGAATGTCTGATGTCTGAGAGCAGGGGAGGCAACTGTTTCCGAAGAGATCCAAAGAGATCGTCCAACATTGCCTCTAGACAGAATAAGAAAAGAAAACTGATATGTAGGTATTATTAACCAATTGCATTCTCTTATTATTATTATTAATATTCTATGTGTTTTCGCAAATACTTACAATTTCACTTCATGCACAGTGCTGTGGTGATGCATCACAAGCCGATATGTTCCATACGTTGTCACTCGTCGAACAGCAGCAGCAGCACGCAAATGAGTTGTAAGATATTTCAGATCAGGACACAGAACCGTTTCCTTCATCACTACTACCTGTTAAATCTCAGCAGAGTAGTACTAGTATAGTACTGTTCGTCACTACATATAATTTGATTGCTAGTACAACCAAATGTGTAAATATATACAAGCAAACAGTGACTGTGATGGAGTAACAGAAATCAAGGATATTAAACATGGTGTCAAAGTGCCTTTACATAGATTGTGTGGGAAGAGTTATGCTGTGAGATGCTGTACATCAAATCTCATATGACATTGGAATTTACCCGTCTCATCCTTCTGTAGACATCCAGCTCTTTGGTTTCAAACTGTGTATCTCATATGTACAATGCTACAGCACTTGAGCCAAAAAAATCAAGAGACTCATCAAACTATTTATGTCTCTCAAGTGCCCTGTACTTATGCGACTAATCAGCCTGAACACTATGATCACCCACCTAACAGCCAGTATGTCCACCTTTGGAACAGATAATAGCTGCGACTTATCATGGCATGGAAGCAATGAGGTCTTGGTAGGTCACTGGATGGAGTTGACGTCACGTTGGCATACAAAAGTCAGTTTATACCCGTAAGTTCTGGGAAGGGAGGCGATGAGATCTGACGCACTTTCAGTCACGTCCCAGATGTTCAAAAAATGGCTCTATGCACTATGGGACTAAACATCTGAGGTCATCAGTCCCCTAGAACTTAGAACTACTTAAACCTAACTAACCTAAGGACATCACACACATCCATGCCCGAGGCAGGATTCGAACCTGCGACCGTAGCGGTCGCGCGGTTCCAGACTGAAGCGCCTCGAACTGCCGGCCACACCGGCCGGCGTCCCAGATGTGTTCGATTGTATTCAGATCTAGCGAACTGGGGGGGGGGGGGGGGGGGCAGCACATAGATTGGAATTCGGCTCCGTGTTCCTCGAACCACTTCGCCACAATCCTAACCTTATGACATGGAGCATTATCTTGTTGAAAAATGCCTTTGCCATCGGGAATGATCGTCATGAAGGGGTATACAGGGTGTGCAAGCAGTGTACGATACTCCTTAGCCGTCATGGTGCCTTGAACGGGCCCCACTGGACACATGGGTGCTCACATGAATGTTCCACAGAGCATAATGGAACCACTGCCAGCTTGTCTCCTTCCTGCAGTACAGTGTCAAGGAGCTGTTCCCCTCGAAGACGACGGATTCGCGGCCTTACATTGGCATGATGAAGAATGTATTGGGATTCATCAGACCGTTCTACGGTCTACCATTACGGCAGTGGCCAGTGCCAGTTTCACATGCCCATTCCAGTCACAGTTGCCCATGTTGTGGTGGTAATATTGACACGTGTATGGGATATTGGCTATGGAGGTCCATCGTTAGGACCGTCTTTACTCTGCCCAACACAGTTCCCGCATGTCCTGTTTAACAAGTCCGTCCAGCCTACAACGTCCAATATCCGAAACTGAAATGGCTGCCTAACCCGACGACGTCTGGATGTGATTTAAACTTGGTTTTGCTACATGTTGAAGATACTCACCACAGCTCTCCTCTAACATTTGACAAGTTATCCACCTTCTGAAATGCTTGTGCCAAGCCTCCAAGCCATCATAATCTGTCCTCAGTCAAACTAAGATGTATAGCTCGCATTCCCCGTAATACACTCAGGCACGGTCACTGACACTACATGCACTGTGCATGAGTATGCCTAGTAGTCATGCCTCACCAGGTGACAGTTGTATCGCCTTGACGGATTTATATCGATATTAGGTCGGTGGTCATAATGTTATGGTTGATCAGTGTAGGTGATGTATTAAGAACTGTGTCTGGCAGATTGACTCAATGGCAGACATATGTCAAAGTGGTATTCGATGATGTTGTGTGTTACCTGTGTGAGCACTGCACACATGTAGATGAATTAGAACATTGTTTGAATTTGTGTGTCTACACAGTACCAAAGTCGATTTTATAACCCCTACAGTGTTAAAGCCATAAAAGGGGAATTTACAGATAGAATATTTAAGCTTTTAAGTGCACTCATCAGTCTGAATGCTATACAGCCTGAATTCAGAGTAAGTAAGAAACAATTGTATGAAAAATACTGCACAGTTTTTGATGTAAAGAGAGGAAAAAGAGAATTAGTGGATTTTATTAAAGATGATGAATTACTGCAACAAATGTGGGATAATTACTGATGTAACCAAATATATAATACATAATAATTAAACGAGTAGTCATCTTAACTTCTATGGCTGTCCATGAATGACTCACAGCCAGACCCAAAGTTCAACATGTCATCGTTCATGCATCGCAACCTGAACTCATACACATTATGTAATTCCCATACAGGGGAAGGACATTTCAAGTGAAAGTTATTGCCTGGTATCAGTGAATAAATACGATGTTGCAGTCCCTGTGCCGTTAAGAGGTACCATGCATAACAAAAAGAACAGACGCTGTGAAGACTACAGCTATCATGAAATAGGTGAAAATGTATTCACAGTTGCCAATATGGACAACTATCAGCTGTGTAATTGAATGATGAGAATGAAAATTTGTGCTGCACCATGATTTGAACCTGAATTTCCTGCTTTAAACGAGTGGTCAGGTCACTCCTTTGACTCTCCATCCACGACCCACAACCAGATCCAAAGTTCCATAGGATGTCTTTCATGCGTCACAACCTGAAATCATACAGATTTCGTCGTTCCCGTACAGGGGACGACATTTTAATCGTAAGTCACCGCCTGATAACGACGGTTAAATGTGTGCATGCATGCGTGTCTTAAGTACCATTGCATAGTACTTCTTAACAACACAGGCACTGCAATATTGTAAATAACATTTTGTTGTAAAATTCTCTTTATTCTCTCTACCCATCCTGCAATATAAGTGTGCTGTTATAAAGACGTGCGGCCACTGTAGATCAGTGAGTAAGGTATTCGTTTCTTAAACAGAAGGTTACACAGAAGTAGAGTAGGCCCAATACCACACTCACTAAACATTTAATTATTTACACAGTTTACATGGTAAAACAGTTGGCAGCTTCTGTGGTCTTGGAAATTAATACTTAACATCGATTAGACGTGTACTGACGTAGTGATTATCTCTTAAAATGAAAGAATGACAACACATTATGATGACGCCTAAGAGGAGGAGTCTGACACTACAACATTAATGTATTCTTCAAAAATGATGGTGGAAACTGGAAACTTTTCTGCACCTATATCACAGTTTGCAGTCACAAATAAAATACATCGCTGATACAACTACAATATGTCTGAACGAATAGGTGCACACTGTTTACCACGACCTTAATTACATGATACACATTTACGATATGGTTCATGTTGGGGTAGGAGGAGTATTAATCACAGTGACCACTTTCTGCACTGGTCATTGCCGTTTCCGCAGTTGCAGACTGAGTGAATTCACCACACACCGCTAGAGGCCTCCACCAGATATGATGGCTGGAGCAAATAGCCCTTTGCCCAATGATTAACGCCTACCACAAGTTAAGACTTTTCTCTGCACTCCCCGTATGGACTGGTGCAAGGGGGTACAGCCATCGTCAGTGAAGGAAGTCACTGCATGCAGCTTCTGCTGGAGATGGATTAACCATAGGAGCTTTCCAGCTGCTGATCGTTGTCACCTGTTGCGTTCTCCAAACTACAAGGTGGTGCCATAGCAAGAGGTCTTGATCTCCACCCACATAAGACCACTGCAGTGGAACAGCAACTGTTACACACTTCCCGTTAACACTGACCACTACCAGTCTAACCATGACACATATTTTCTTAGTGAATGTGCCTTACTCCTAATGACGTGCAGCTATATTCTGATCGAAAGTATCCTGACACTTTTTCGTTGTTTTAATAATATCCAGCTTGATTTAGAACTTGTAATTTAAGTCTACGTCTCTCTCATCTAATTATAAATAAAACGAATAATGTCACAGCATCGATGTGAAACCTTATGGTTTCAATGGACACAGCACAGAACGCTATTAAACATTAGGAAGAACGCAAAACTTTATTTGTAGGTGACTCGAGAGCATACAGAGAGCCGTCATGTATGCATACACTTAAAGTATATTTTAGTTGAGTGCTGTTTATAGTATTTGATTCATTTGGTATGTGGCGTAGGGTCTCATGTACAATTCGAACAAGGACTTGACTGCCATACTGCTTTACTGAAGTCATGATGAAATTCATTCTGATAACATTTTAGGCACAGAACATTTATGACTGCCAGTGCACCTCCTGCTGGTCGTTTTTCTGTGCATTTTATGTGCTTTGAGCTGTCACGTGACTTTGTAAACGGTCGAGGAATCTCAATGTGCGACTGATTAACATACAGCCATGATGAAAATGTTTCTTAATACCATCATCAGTGTGAGCTAGCACTATGGTTTTACAATAAATCTACTCATGATATTGCAATACCTCTATTGTTGTGTCAACTGCCACTGCAGGTTTTTTAATATCCCAATAACGATTACATGCATACCAATACCTTGTATGTTGTACACCCTTTCTGTTAATGTAACCTGATGATTCATTTGGTATGTACTTGCGATACACTGCATCATGTAGCATTCAGGCAACCTACCTTAAGCACCATTCAGCTCCAACAAAATTCTTTCAGATTACCGGTCAGGTGATTTCAAGATTGAGCGCACTAGCAACCTAGCGGTATAGAGGATTCTTCCACAGATATATGATACCACATTTTCCACATGAACTCTATTGATACAGCACACAAGACGGGGAGTATCCCAGGCAGACTGATATATGAAGAGTTGTGAAAAGAACGAATTATGTAGAGATTTAGAGGAGGAGTAGCTGAGAATAATCTGACAATTTCATCTGGTTGGCGGTACTTTATGTCAACTACATCGTGTTTGGGTATTTTATTGACGATATGCAGAGGGAAGGCAGATTAATAGTCCTCTAGGAAAATCCTCAATTAAGCACTGGTGGTACACCTTTAATTATATTCTTCTTAGTATACCAGCAATAGTGCAGTAGTAGAACAGTACTGAATTTCTTTTCCAATGTATGATACATACAGTGTGAACTCCAAATCCTCATGCAATTCGATGTAGCATACCAGCACTACTATTCTTCTTCGTCTTCTTCTTCTTCTTACAGACAGATGCATCCAAACCTTCTGAGTATTAGGATAAAAAGTATATATCCTTTAGCCGGCCGGTGCGGCCGAGCGGTTCTAGGCGCTTCAGTCTGGAACCGCGCGACCGCTATTTTCGTAGGTTCGAATCCTGCCTCGGGCATGGATGTGTGTGATGTCCATAAGTTAGTTAGGTTTAAGTAATTCTAAGTTCTAGGGGACTGATAACCTCAGATGTTAAGTCCCATAGTGCTCAGAGCCATTTGAACTATATATGTCCTTTCCCTACACGGCCCAAAGTAAAAACTACGTCCACGTTTCTGTTCACACAGAATTGCCGTCATCAGCTCTCTCCTGTGCTTATAAAAGCACGTCAACTCTATGTTTCTCCTGTAACATGTTCTATTTCCAGGAAAATCAAAAAAAGTACCCTATACTCCACCCTGGGCTGACAAGTTTCAACTTGTTAGCTCTTCCACACCGCTGGACTGTTATGATTGGTAGACAGCAACTGACTGTGTGTTGTGCGAAGATGTCAGTCCAGAGACACCTGGTCAGCTGTCAAAGCAATGTTGCTGTTCACCAATACCTATTATTGATCACCAACATTTAGGAGTGTCTTAATGTCAGGGCAGCACTTGATTTTTAAATGAGATAAGTTGGTTAGGCCAAGTGTCTGAGTTGTAGAGAACAGTGGACCCCTTTTCCCGAAGACGACATAGACATGTGACCTTGAAGGAGGACAGTTACCTCGGGACATTCACCCTTTGAGGAGTTTGGGCAACACTGTGACCTTGATCCTTGACCTTTTACAGATACGCAACAACATAGAGTTGGCTGACGCTGGCTTTCCCCCCACTATTCACACACTCGTTGAATAAATGTAAAAAAACATCAAATAATGGATTCTTTTTGTGGTAGCTAGGACTGGAATCTTTAAACCCGAAATGATGTGATGAATATTTCTTTATTTAACTGGGAGTCTAAAGCAATCGTTACAGTTGCCAATGCAATGCAGACATTAAAAATAATAAATATTTTCCGATCGTAGTCTGCTGTCGAAATGCTACACCATGAAATTACATGATGAAAATTTTTGTGCTGAACCAGAATTCGAACCCGCACAAGCGGCTTCCGTGGAGACTTTGAGGGGTTTGAAATATTAGGGAAACATTGAAATGACGTAACTCTATCGTCCCAAAGGGGTTCACACCCCCACCCCCTGTCCCCTCCCCCCATGCGGAGATCTGAGTTTGAATCCTAGTCCAGTACCAATATTTTCAACATCTCAAGTTCAAAAACAATAAGAAATGAGTCCTCTGCGACCTTGTAAAACGAGTAGTTCGTTAAGGAAATAAAATTTCTGGTGCAAGAAAGGTCATTGGTGACATTCTTCTTGCAGTAACTCTCGCCTCTCTCTTAGCCTACCTACACCGACACTCCTTCAATTGTTAGCGAAGGAACATCACATTCATTTGGAACTGTGCTGCATCCCTACACTGTTCAGTAATTGGCATTACCAGAGGTGATGAACTTCTGTTTGTACTTGTTAAAAATCGTTGCCACGAGTGTGAAACAAACCCAAATATTAATTATACAAAGCTAGAATCACTTGAACAGACCACTGAAGTACACACATGGCTGGTTCTTCGTAATGTGCTAACGGAAGATGCATTGCAGTAGATGAGAATTCGGACTCTCTGACGGCGAGCTGTAACCTGTTCAGCAAGGGCATCTGTGTGGTGTCGTCTGAAGAGCAAGGTGCTGGGGCAAGGTTGGTACCTCGCGACAGAAACTCAAGTAAACGAAGTCGCTGCCGGAAGCAATGGCGATTGAGAGACAGTGCCATAGAGACGCCTAGAAGAGATTCCATACGCCACAGCATCAGCTCGTTTACTTGCGTCTGAACGCAGTGCCGCTCAGCCCAGTCAGCAATCATCGCCGAAGACGACAGCGTCGTCTCTCTATCGACAGTTGTGTTAGACAGAACTCTGCATTAAAATTTCTAGTCAGTTGTACTTTGTGGGAAGAGACTAGCATCTGGTTCTGTACCAACTGATACGTTAATGTTCTACAGCAGTAATAAATACTCATTATTTTCCTGTCAAGATGGATTGTAACGAAGTAAAGTATTTCGTCTTGTTCGTGTTATGATAAAGTAATTTAATGTTTTATAAGCTATAGTAGCATCGGCTCCCTCCAAGAGTAAAGCCAAGAAACCATAACCGCACCAGCGAGTGTTACTATATCCGATGCGCCGGCCGGGGTGAGCGAGCGGTTCTAGACGCTACAGTCTGGAACCGCGCGACCGCTACGGTCGCAGGTTCGAATCCTGCCTCGGACATGGATGTGTGTGATGTCCTTAGGTTAGTTAGGTTTAAGTAGTTCTAAGTTATAGGGGACTGATCACCTCAGAATTTAAGTCCCACAGTGCTCAGAGCCATTCCTTGTTAGACAACATTGCTGTTCATCGGCTGCCTCCGGTAGCCAGTGACTACTTTAAAATTCTGTAATCTATGAAATAAAATCACAGAATAGCCTTTCCTACAAACTGAAAGATTGTAGGTAACCGAATATTCTGCAGGAAGTCTTGTCTGAAACTCCAGCTGTTCTGCTGCTGTACCTGCTCGTGGTCTAGTCGCACAGTGTAAACGCAACGTCAACGGCGAGCCAACTGCATGTTATCGGTCTGCTATAAGTATTATTTTCTGTCCTGCCAGTAATAGCAAAACTTATGGTTCGTTTGCGCGCCGTCTGGTCCAGTCTGGTTAACATCTCGGCGGACGCTATTGGCGAGGTAGGTGTTGCAATTTCTATTGCTTCTTCTCCTATACAAGCACCCGATCGATATTTGACCTTTATTCGAGATAGAAACCCCGCCCGTAAACAACTGCTCAGCATGCAAGCTCAGGTTTGCCAGTGGGAAGAATCTTTTGGCCGATTTAGGGTGGTGGTCGATAAATTGCAGGGTTAGGTTCAGAAATTGTTAATCTCAACTAGTACCTTAGCGATGGAAGAAGAACTCCTTGATAACGTGGTGGCTAGTTCGGCATCAACTAATTTAGACCAGCGGACTTGAGGGTTCTCTTGAAACTGAAGACTAGGATGCCTCTACTTTCGCTGTATTGCCTAATCCATCATCTGTTTGTTAAAGGATGTATCTGAAATGTCAGTTGATCAATTAGAGCAGGTCGAGCGTGTATTCTGGTTAACTGTCTGTTTTGGACGTTGAGGTATCTCACACTGTTTTGCTTAGTTTATTGTACTTGCTAGCCCGAGGCTCCTTAAGTGATATTTTGATCGAAGCTCTTCAGGGCCGAGGTAGTTTAACTGATTTGAGACGGCGTATATTCCAAGAGAATGACTTAGAACGGACACATTACTGGCGCGTCCTGGTGCCGAATGAGGGTCTGCTTCTCTACATAAAGGGGGATCGCACCGGAATTGCCGCACTACAGATGACGGTTGCGGAACAGGAAATCGTTTCTATCATCTTAGAAGGGATGAGACCCGAGGACGGACGCGCGTAATTTTTGCCAGTAGACCCATCACCTGCCCTGAATTAAATCTGTTAGTGGGTTCAATTGAAGCCTTAAGATTTGCTGATGAACAGCGGCGTGAGGATAAGGGGGAGCGAGTTTCAGATCTTCCCTCACTTAACGAGTCTCGTCCTGGTTTATGAGGCCAGCGCTTGTAAATGCGGTGTTTCGTTGCGGTACCAAAGATCATTTCGTCCGCGAATGTCCCGTCGACCGCGCACCCCAACCAGGTGGCTGACGCCGTCAGAAACAGGGGAGGGCAGTCGGCGAAGAGCTCGAGCCAGTTGCGTCCGCACCGTTGCTGCTATGGATTCTTCCCTCCCTTTTGTTTGTATCAGTATGAAGAATCGTCTGGCCGATTTAGTGCGGTGGTTGTTAATTTGCAGGGTTAGGTTCAGAAATTGTTAATCTCAACTAGTACCTTAGCGTTGGAAGAAGAACTCCTTGCTAACCTGGTGGCTAGTTCGGCATCGACTACTTAAGACCAGCTGGATTCAGGTAGCGCCGTTTCTCTTCTTGACTGCAGCTGGTAATTATAGTTCTGGAATATTTGTAAATTACCTCGCATGCGCCCTCTTTCGCAGAGATGTCGTACCTCCAATGGGCAAAAGCTACCTCCGCTTGCTGAAATAAAAGGAAAATTACTATTTACGGATTTTCGAGGCCGGTGACGTGTGTTCTCGCGTGAAGTTTGTTTGTTACGTTAGTTGTTGAGTGTGATTTCATACGGCATACTGGCCTGGTGCTAGATTTCGGCCGTGACGCCTTTTATTTTAAGTTTTCTCCCTTACGAAAAATAGCGCTGTGTTCGCGCCGTTTTTCCGGGAGCATTAATTCTGTTCAGCTTCAGGATCCCCAATTTCACGTTGGTCATCTAGCTGTCAATGAAGTGCGGGAATTGCTAAGTGTTTTGCAAGAGTTTTATGATGTTTTATCGGGTATACCCGGAGCTACTAATTTGATTCATTGTAAGATACGGCTCAGTGATGACGTTCCAGTACGACAGGCGCCTTGCCGCCTATCTCCACCCGAGATGCGTGTCCTTCGCGAGAAAGTAAATCTTACGCTTCACCAGTGCGTCATTCGACCAACTACTTCGCCCTATGCCTGCCCGATCTTTTGGATCTCATCTACATCTACATTTACATAATACTCCGCAAACCACCTAATGGTGTGTGGCGGAGGGTACTTTCGGTACCAGTATCTGACCCCTCCAACCCTTTTCCGCTCGCGAATAGTACGTGGGAAGAATGATTGTCGGTAAGCCTCTGTATTGGCTCTAATCTTTCTAATTTTCTCCTCGTGGTCAATACGCGAGATGTATGTGGGTGGAGGTGATGTGATTGTCTTTAGTGGCGGAGGTTGAGCCGTCTTGGCTCATTCTGTGTTTTTACATCATTGCTTACTGGCGTGATCCTCTTCTGTCTAGTCACAAGGTGGCGTTACGGTCGCCTGTTGGTTGAGTCTTTGGTTGCAGTTCCTTGGAGTAGCCTGTTGACCACATCGACAGGCAGTCGGTCGCAGTCAAGGCGAGAGAAAGATCAGAGGCACATGTGACGTACTGTGGGCTGTTCAGTGAGCTTACTAGCGCACGATTGTCTAAGAGGCCGATCGTCGCTACAGCTGTGTTGGTCGGCAATACTTGGGCCTAATGTCGAAGCAGCCGATTTACCCTGGATTAAGTAAGCATAGTTGCTGGTGTGGGTGTTGGAATACTGTTCATTTTCTAGTGTCTTCTGTTCTGTCCTTTGGGGGTAAGGAACTCGTTACTTGATTGACGCATGTGCTCCCATGTTAAAGTTGCTCCTGCTGCGCTGGACTGTTTACGGTTCCCCATCACTCTGTTTGAAGAGTCGAATTTACCCTTTGGTCTTCTGTTTGAAATTGCGTGCCATATCTGCGTGTTTAAAATTTCTTTTAATTACAACTTCTTCAATGTCTGCGTATTTTTCAGTTGTGTCTGCAATTAATTGTCGTATGTTCTAAGCCGCAACTTGTGTTAGTGACCAGTAAGTCGAAATTGGGTCTTGTTTATATTGGAAGTTGTTGCTTCTCTGACTGATGTAGCGATATAAAATTGCCTATGGCTATGGTAAGCAAACGCTAGAGGCCCAGTGAATCTTGGCTCATTTGTGCAATTGAGTTCCATAACTCTGGTGAGATTTTGTCCCTTTCAGGAGAATTAATATCTATTGTTTCAAATATAATTACTATCGTATTTGTTTGAGTGTTAGCCCTCAAAATTGCCTGTTACGTTTTAAACCACTTAGGTTAAACTGTATGAGGGCCATGTGATTTTCTGGTTATTACATTAACTTGTTATGTTTTATTGTAAAATTAACTGTTTAATCCTTTTAGTAATTCTTACTGTAAAATCGTTTTTGTTACACGTAAGGTTTGATTGGGGACACTCCCACATTGAGTTTCTCGTACTGATCGGAGCGTTTTACGTATGTTCTGTGATTATTATGTATGAATTATATATCTGTTTGTGTTTTCTCGACCCTCCGAGCTGTTCGTAGCGTTTGGAGGCGCTGCTCCGGAGTGTTATTTGTTACCCATCTGTCCATCGGGCGTAGGCTGTCCTCGTCGGCTGTTTACGTGGACGGAAGGCGGCGCGCCGCCTCCCGTCTCACCGTAGCCTCTCAGACGTTACGGCCTCCTGGTTTGCTACGGCATCCCTCATAAGCTAAGTTTCAATCTCGCAGCAATCGGGCGTTAATTTACCCAGTAAGGCCCTTTATTCTAAACCATCTTATTCGGGCCTGGCCTACCATTCCATGGTTTCCCTGTCTGAAGCTTGGTTTTTAACGTAATAACTTTAATAATGATGTAATGCTCAACTGTTAAATGGTATTTTATTATTTTTCCACGTCAGCATCTCTAATATGCCCAAGAGCCTTCCGTCATTGAGCAAATATGTTTTAAGAATTAGGCGATTCAACTTTGGCCTGTGTTACAAAAATCATTTATTTATATTGAACCTATTTGTGTTCTGTGTACCTGTAAATCTGAATTGAAGAGTTTCCATTTTTAATGCACGTTTGTAAAATACTCTGTGTTTATAGTGGTAAGGTGGATTATGTGAATTCAGAAGACATGTTTTTTTTTTTTTTTTTTTTTTTTTTTTTCCAGGCTGCTGAACTACAGGATTCATCTGTGCAATAAAAAATTGTTGGACTCTTGTGAACTAACAAATGACTTGTGATAAAGGGACTGCACTTTCCCATGCCCTGAACAATTGTTTACTTACACTGGGGCGTTCACTGACATTTCAGTTTTCTTCGCTTAAAACTACTGTCTTCTAGAATTTACTTTATTCATAATACAGTAACGTAGCAAATTTTAAATTCCGTATCATATTACACTTCAATATCTATTTTCATTCACTGGCTCCATTTCACATTCAGCGGCCGGCCGCTGTGGACGAGCGGTTCTAGGCTTCCAGTCCGGAACCGCGCTGCTGCTATAGTCGCAGGTTCGAATCCTGCCTCGGGCACGGATGTGTGTGCTGTCCCAGGTTAGTTAGGTTTAATTAGTTGTAAGTCTAGGGGACTCTACCTCAGATGTTAAGTCCCATAGTGCTTAGAGCCATTTGCACCATTTTTTTTCACATCTGAGCAATTTGAGATGAACCACAAGAATGGCGTTAAGAAACTGTATTTCATGCCTGATGAACTACGAGGGGTGGTCGGAAAGTTTCCAGCCGGAGATAGTTACCTTAATGTCTCGCACAAACAGCACCACCTACTTTCATGGTGACCCTTTGTGGATATGCAAGTCAAGCTCCAGCTTCCTTGGTTTTCCTGCTAGGATGCGATGTATACCGTAGTGTAAACAAAATGGCGAATACCGAGAGACTCAACAACCGTGCTGTGATTGAATATCCTCATTTGAAGGGAATGAGGCTCGAGGACATTGGGGAGGACATGCGGAATACATTTAAGGACAGTGTTCCGTCTTATGCAACGCTAGAAAACTGGGTGTCCGACTTCAGATTTGGAAAAATGAGTGTGGAAGATGCACCAAGGAGTGTAAGGTCTGTGGCGGTTGCCACTGATGAAACAGTTATTGCAATTCACGGTACGATTTTGCAGGATCATCGAACAACGTTGCAGCACATTGAAACCACATTTGGAATATCCTATGGGCGTGCTCAAGACATTGTTGTGGATATTTTGGGAATGCAGAAAGCTTCATCTTGGTGAGTCCCAAAAAACTTGAATGCAGATCAGAGACGGGAGCGTGTACAGTGCTGTGAAGAAATCGTCCGCCAATTTTAAGCGGATGAAGACTGCTTTCTTGCAAGGTATGTGACAACGGACGAAACGTGAGTTCACCACTTTGATCCTGAAACAAAACAGCAGTCACAACAATCGCAACATTCCACATCCGCTACCATAAAAAAATTCCGGGTGCAAAAAGCAGCCGTTAAGACGATGGCATCGGTCTTCTGGGATGCAGAAGGGGTAATTATGGTGGATTACTTGCATAAAGTATTGCACCCTCCTGCGTTGTTTGAGAGAAGAGATAAAAAAAGGAGCGGAAAATTGGCACCTAGAGTTCTTTTGCATCAGGATAATTCACGGTGCACAAAGCCCTCGCAACCCTGGAAACTCTGATTGAATGCGGGTTCGAATTGTTACGTCATCTGCCATTATCCAGAATTGAGTCCATCAGACTTTTTTCTTTTCCCAAACCTACTACGATTTGCAAATGATGATGCAATGATTGATGCTGTGGACGCTTGGTTGGACTCGAAATCGAAGAACTTTTACTGAAATGGTTTGCAGAAATCTGACCGTGCCCGCTAGTGTATTACTCTACACGGCTATTATCTACATCTACATCTACATCCATACTCCTCAAGCCACCTGACGGTGTGTGGCAGAGGGTACCTGGAGTACCTCTATCGGTTCTTTCTTCTATTCCAGTCTCGTATTGTTGTGGAAAGCAGGATTGTCGGTATGCCTCTATGTGGGCTCTAATCTCTCTCTGATTTTATCCTCATGGTGTCTTCGCGAGGTATACGTAGGAGGGAGCAATATACTGCTTGACTCCTCGGTGAAGGTATGTTCTCGAAACTTCAACAAAAGCCCGTACCGAGCTACTGAGCGTCTCTCCTGCAGAGTCTTCCACTGGAGTTTATGTATCATCTCCGTAACGCTTTCGCGATTACTAAATGATCCTGTAACGAAGCGCGCTGCTCTCCGTTGGATCTTCTCTATCTCTTCTATCAACCCTGTCTGGTACGGATGCCACACTGCTGAGCAGTTTTCAAGCAGTGGGCGAACAGGCGTACTGTAACCTACTTCCTTTGTTTTCGGATTGCATTTCCTTAGGATTCTTCCAATGAATCTCAGTCTCGCATCTGCTTTACCGACGATCAACTTATATGATCATTCCATTTTAAATCACTCCTAATGCGTACTCTCAGATAATTTATGGAATTAACTGCTTCCAGTTGCTGACCTGCTATATTGTAGCTAAATGATAAGGGATCTTTCTTGCTATGTATTCGCAGCACATTACACCTGTCTACATTGAGATTCAATTGCCATTCCCTGCACCATGCGTCAATTCGCTGCAGATCCTCGTGCATTTCAGTACAATTTTCCATTGTTACAACCTCTCGATATACCACAGCATCATCCGCAAAAAGCCTCAGTGAACTTCCGATGTCATCCATAAGGTCATTTATGTATATTGTGAATAGCAACGGTCCTACGACAGCCCCCTGCGGCACACCTGAAATCACTCTTACTTCGTAGGACTTCTCTCCATTGAGAGATTATATTGAAAAATACATTGGTATTCTGTCATTCCTTATTTGTTGGGCTACAAACTTTTTCGACACCCCACCCATCCCCCCCTGATATTATTCTGAAGAATCTGAGAAATCATTTAACAGTTTCCAAGGATTATTCTTCCAGTTCTTTAATTGATCCTGTTGTAAAGCAGTGTGATTCCGGCAAATAGAAAGAAATGGATATTGCTTGGAACCTACGAGAAAATGTAATAAGACAAGGGCATTACGGTAAAAAGAAAATTCGTCCTGCTTAAGCATTTTTAAATCATGGTGTTTCAGCAGCAGTTAATTATGTAATTGAACAACGGATACTTTAATGTGCTGCTGCGTCAACTGCATATCTTAAACATAATTTTCCTGTGGTTAAAGTTAATGGCCTGGGGGAACAGCAAAACTGCATTGTGTAAAGCGGTTGAAGGCGAACACGATTTTCTGTTGTTCCTAATGAATGTTATTACGCTGTTTGAAAACTTCAAAAAGAGGCACTTGGAAAACAGTAGTAGTCTAGTTCTGGCAACAACGACAGAAATTAACAGTCAGAATTAACTACTAAATGAAAAAGGTTTCCACTGTGTTTTATTCCGCAGGCTTCCACAAGCTTCCTGGAAAAACTTCCCGGAGTGGTTCGAGTTACAGATTTATTCAGTTTTAAGGCAAGTCTACAACGTATTGCTGGGTCACTGTATTTTTATCCCAGTTGCCGAGGCAGTTATCAGACGGAAAATGCTTCTTCCTCATCGACTACCTGGAACGCAGGATACTTGTTATGAGTGACAAAAAAACGACGACGCAGCCATGCATTTAAGTGCAAGTCGAGTCAAACTTCGTAGGTGGATTTTCACACAAGGAAGAACAGTCTCTGAATTATCTAGCTGCGAAAACTATAAAACAAGTTAAGCAGAAATACGTGAATGTCATGTGTATTGTGTACTGCTTTCAGTAACTGAACAGTCTGAATGAGAAAAAGTTCGTAGATTAATCGAACTCAAAATTACAATACCGACAACGGCTTAAAAGGTGTATCGGAAGCAGCGTTAAACATCATCAAATGGCAGAAAATAATTTCTGTCAATGAGAAACAGATTTTGGAATCGAAGTACTGGAGGGAGATGTATGTAAAGCAGCCAAGAAACTCCGTCATAGTATTCCGTCTTGTGACACCGTCACAGAGATAATTGCACATATATTTCTGGAAAAGAATGTATATTCTTTTGAGGAAATATATCCTCGATCCAGAGATAGACACCATTGCAAAATGCGGCAGCAGAAGTACAGGCATGAGAAATGCGGTAAGGTTACCTTATGAGGCAGGCACATAGCAGATAATTTATTTCCTGTATTTGTGGATGATTATTTTACATAAACGTAAAAAGAGTTATAATCTGCAAATCACACAGAAACAATAAAGACGTTAACATATAAGTGGAAGTATGCTTTTGTGTTTTGAGTATGATCTGCAATTCCCGAAATCTTCCTCAGACAAATTGAATGGGCACTATATATAACGCTGTTACATCTACAGCATATATTATTGATCAAAGGAGAAGTGCGAGGAAATTTTGCTCGTATTAAGAGGAAAATAAAATGTACGATTTCAGTGACTGGCTTACGAAAGTCATCATATTATTCACTTTACATTTTCAGTAGAAACCAAGAAACAAAACAGCTGTAGTTAATTGTATACTTTATGCACTACGATATCAAATGCAGGTATAATCCTGTTCACTTCTTCATAAATGAGAATTTCACAGTTCTGTCTATAGAGCTGCCGTAACCGTTTAGGTCAAAATGGCGACCGTCACGGAGTTGGCGGTACTTTCTTCATTCAGCTTCAGGTGATCGCTGTGCTACACGCTCGTCAATGCAGCGGACGCAGGTTCAAACATTTGTGCCGTGTATGACGTGAGTTCCATCGAAGAAATCATCTTAGAAAATGATTTTCTTGTTTCAAGGGCTATAGTTTTGACGTTAACTTATTCTCAGTTCAGGGAAACAACGGGTTTTAATGAACGATGCCTTACGGTTATCACGGTCATCCATTTTATTCTACCCAATAACTGCTAAATGGTGTGACTGCGACAGTCTAACTTCCATGCGAAATTTGCATTCAATGAGCAAGTTTCGAAAGTGGGATGTAAGTGTACTATAGTCTCAAATGCAAAGCAACTGAAACGAATGTGGTGGCCAGATCTCCATTTTTGCTTGAACATCAGTCACCAACCCAGTACATAGCTGATGAGGTAAGATGCCTTAATGTCGACTGCACAGAAAGATATTAACGGGTGAGCCCTATTGCTAAACATCTCCTCAAGCAACGAGTAGTATGCGAACGCAAGAGATAGCAGTGTACTTTTCATCTGGTGGCTCAAAAGGCTGATGCATAGAACAGGGACAGCATCCCAGAACGTGTCGTCAACCTCAATGTCATTAAGCTTATTTCTTACTTCTTGAAGCAGGAAGGTCATGATGTTACTACTGCAGGGCTTCCACTCTTGTTCATAATAGGAAACACCTGATCAGAACTGTTAAATTATTTTGATGGAAATGGAAATGTCGTGTGGCTAGGGCCTCCCGTTGGGTAGACCGTTCGCCTGGTGCAGGTCTTTCAATTTGACGCCACTTCGGCGACCTGCGCGTCGATGGGGATGAAATGATGATGATTAGGAATCCACAACACCCAGTCCCTGAGCGGAGAAAAATCTCCGACCCAGCCGGGAATCGAACCCGGGCCCTTAGGATTGACAGTCTGTCACGCTGACCACTCAGCTACCGGGGCGGACATTATTTTGATGAGGAATGAGAATCCTTATCTTATTATTATTCAACATCACTGAAGCAAAAGATTTGTGGAGGAAATATTTCTGCTGTGTGATACACTTATGACACTACTGCTATATCAAAAGATATCATTGTGCAGTTCCAATTCTATCAGTTTAAGGATCATGCAATGCCGCTGTGTTATCATGCTGTGCATCTGCTGCAAAGTGTTGTATTGATAGTTGTGTACATTGGTTTAACACCTGATACTCAAGTTGCTGCTGCTTCAGGTGAAGACATACCATAATTACCTCTCCGTTAAAATCAACTAGATTCCCTTCCTGGTCCAGAATCTTCAACTCAATGTGGTCTACTGTCTGAACGGTCACTGCGAGTTATACTGGTTCCTTGGTATCTCAATGAGTGTATGGGAGTCTATGTAGATTCTATGAATTAATATGTCATTGAGAAACGAAATCATTGTGATATTCCATCCGACATGAGAGGCTTTAAATGATATTATATCCCCTGGTTGATCTGATTTGTAAACATCATCAGTATTGTTCTCAAAAACTTGACTCCTTGAGAAACTCAGTAGTGGTCCTATTGAACCTTCATGACCAACTCCTATTGTCTATTTTGTTGTTGATAAATCTGTTTTAACAGATTAATGTTGGTACATAACTAAACACTTTTACAGATCACTTTATAATTGTATTTAAAAGACCGTAACTAAATCCTTGTTCCCTTAATGTCTTGTGACAAGCTCTATGAGAAGCATCTATTTTCCATAATTTTTCCATGTAAAAATTTCCAGTAATTTCTTTAGCATAGCTATGCTGTAAGATATAACTTCTTGGGTTTGTCTGTTGTACTCTGGTAACTAAATATCTTCGTTGACCAGTTTGGCAGGTAAGATTTGTCAAATGCAGTCTTGTATTTTGAAATACACAAAAAATCATTTTAGTCACATGGTGTTTAGCTCGGTTATACTGGCCCAATACATTGGAGAATATTTAGCTATTTATATGAAACGTGAAGATTCAAATCGCATACACACATAGTTTTTAATCGTTCTGTACAAATGTTCCACATTACTCACTTTCACGTGGGACAATGTTGGTCAATGGTTTGTTCTATACCGCTCTATTACTGTCTTGAAATGTCTATTGTAAAATTCGCCCCATGGTTGGTTGGATGCTTCTGAAATAAGCGGGTTTTTCGTGAGTTAATTCAGTTCAGTGCAAAAGTGGAGAAAGGTCTTCAAGTTCATCTCAGTCAAGCATCAGTGTTCAAAGGCACTATGGGTGCTCAGAACGAACTGGTGCAATGCGTGTTGGAGATGTACCATGGTGAAATTCGTAAAGAAATAAACCGTGCCGATTATATTGCAATAATCGAGGATGAAACCACAGATGTGTCTTTCGAATTTCAGTTGGTTGTTGTTTTGCGTTATGTTAATGAGGCAGAAACTGTTGAAAGATTTTGGAACTTCATCAGTCCAGACAGTCAGAATGCTCATACTACATCTGAGAGTATTCTGAAAGAAACTGAACTATTAATTTGCGATGATCGAGCAAAACTAATAGCTCAGAGTTACGACGGTGCACACGTTATGAGTGGAAAGACTAATGGCGTTCAGAAATCAGTTTATACACAAACACCCAAATACCAAATACATCCATTGTTATGATCGTCACTTGAACATTATTACGGCTACGGCAGCCTCTGCTAATCCCAAATCCTGTATCTTTTTGCACATCCTTCAGATATATCTTCTTTCTTTTCTAAATCGTCAAAGAGATCAAAAGTGTTGCACAGCATTATTCAAAAAAGATTGCTCCATGTGCGTATTACGAGATGGAATTACCATCCGCGAGTAGTAAAAGATGTTTATGAAAACAGGGAAGATCTTATTACTGTTATGGAAGTCACTAAAACAAGTGAGAGCATAAAACTATCTTCTACTATTGTCTAAGTTGGTTCATACAATCGAAGACTGCGAAATAACGAAATTTTTTGGCTATCATTTTTCTGTAAGATAATGCCTCATGCAGACGTACTTTTTAATCAGTTTCAGAAGAAAATAACCGAACTGACCGAAGCGAAACAAGACATCCAGAACTTTGCAGCGGTAATGCAAAATATCAGAGATGACATTGACTCCATCGTTAACGAGATTAGTTTTGAAAATGACGAAACCTGCCGTTGGATAAGCAGCTGCAGCAGCAAGTCGTATACTCCTAGCTCACTCATTTCTTACATAGTTTAATTCTTAATTTCTTTGCGTGTTTTTGGTTCTTGCATTGTTTAATTCATAAATTTCGGGCGTATTATAGTATTTGAGAGTTGTAGCATCGCGTTTTAGTACCTGAATAGTGTAAATTCGCGTAGTCGTTTGTCTACTGTTTTGTTTTGAACGGCCAGTGTCGGTTGGTCACAGTCAGTGTGCTCCCTGCCGCCGTTGGATAAGCAGCTGCAGCAGCAAGTCGTATACTCCTAGCTCACTCATTTGTTACATAGTTTAATTCTTAATTTCTTTGCGTGTTTTTGGTACTTGCATTGTTTAATTCATAAATTTCGGGCGTATTATAGTATTTGAGAGTTGTAGCATCGCGTTTTAGTACCTGAATAGTGTAAATTCGCGTAGTCGTTTGTCTACTGTTTTGTTTTGAACGGCCAGTGTCGGTTGGTCGCAGTCAGTGTGCTCCCTGCCGCCGTTGGATAAGCAGCTGCAGCAGCAAGTCGTATACTCCTAGCTCACTCATTTGTTACATAGTTTAATTCTTAATTTCTTTGCGTGTTTTTGGTACTTGCATTGTTTAATTCATGAATTTCGGGCGTATTATAGTATTTGAGAGTTGTAGCATCGCATTTTAGTACCTGAATAGTGTAAATTCGCGTAGTCTCCTTCCGCCGCCGAGCAGTGTCAGCAGTGCGCAAGTAGCAGCATTACTGCATTTACTAGGCAATCTTGTATTTTAATAACCGTTTAAATTTTGTCGATGTGTTTGCGCTCTCTGTAGATTAGTTCAGACGTTCTTTGCAAAACAGTTTTTAGCATGGATAGGGACTGCAACTGCTGTGTTCGGATGCAGGCTGAGTTGGCATCCCTTCGCTCCCAGCTTCAGGCAGTGTTGGCTTCGGTCACACAGCTTGAGGCTGTTGCCAATGGGCATCACTGTGGGGGTCCGGATGGGGGTTTGTCGGGGACGGCCAGCTCGTCCCACGCATCCCCTGATCGGACTACGACTGTGGTTGCCCGGGATACTGCCCGCATTGAGGCTGATCCCTCACCTGTGGTAGAGTGGGAGGTCGTTTCAAGGTGTGGCAGGGGGCGAAAGACATTCCGGAGGGCTGAACGGAAAGCCTCTCCAGTTTGTCTGACGAACCGGTTTCAGGCTCTGTCTCAGGCTGATACTGATCTTCGGCCTGACATGGCTGCTTGTCCTGTTCCAGAGGTTGCCCCTCAGTCTGCAAGATCCGGGCAGTCGCAGAGGGTGGGCTTACTGGTAGTTGGGAGCTCCAACGTCAGGCGCGTAATGGGGCGCCTTAGGGAAATGGCAGCAAGAGAGGGGAAGAAAACCAATGTGCACTCCGTGTGCATACCGGGGGGAGTCATTCCAGATGTGGAAAGGGTCCTTCTGGATGCCATGAAGGGTACAGGGTGCACCCATCTGCAGGTGGTCGCTCATGTCGGCACCAATGATGTGTGTCGCTATGGATCGGAGGAAATCCTCTCTGGCTTCCGGCGGCTATCTGATTTGGTGAAGACTGCCAGTCTCGCTAGCGGGATGAAAGCAGAGCTCACCATCTGCAGCATCGTCGACAGGACTGACTGCGGACCTTTGGTACAGAGCCGAGTGGAGGGTCTGAATCAGAGGCTGAGACGGTTCTGCGACCGTGTGGGCTGCAGATTCCTCGACTTGCGCCATAGGGTGGTGGGGTTTCGGGTTCCGCTGGATAGGTCAGGAGTCCACTACACGCAACAAGCGGCTACACGGGTAGCAGGGGTTGTGTGGCGTGGGCTGGGCGGTTTTTTAGGTTAGATGGCCTTGGGCAAGTACAGAAAGGGCAACAGCCTCAACGGGTGCGGGGCAAAGTCAGGACATGCGGGGACCAAGCAGCAATCGGTATTGTAATTGTCAACTGTCGAAGCTGCGTTGGCAAAGTACCGGAACTTCAAGCGCTGATAGAAAGCACCGAAGCTGAAATCGTTATAGGTACAGAAAGCTGGCTTAAGCCAGAGATAAATTCTGCCGAAATTTTTACAAAGGTACAGACGGTGTTTAGAAAGGATAGATTGCATGCAACCGGTGGTGGAGTGTTCGTCGCTGTTAGTAGTAGTTTATCCTGTAGTGAAGTAGAAGTGGATAGTTCCTGTGAATTATTATGGGTGGAGGTTACACTAAACAACCGAACTAGGTTAATAATTGGCTCCTTTTACCGACCTCCCGACTCAGCAGCATTAGTGGCAGAACAACTGAGAGAAAATTTGGAATACATTTCACATAAATTTTCTCAGCGTGTTATAGTCTTAGGTGGAGATTTCAATTTACCAGATATAGACTGGGACACTCAGATGTTTAGGACGGGTGGTAGGGACAGAGCATCGAGTGACATTATACTGAGTGCACTATCCGAAAATTACCTCGAGCAATTAAACAGAGAACCGACTCGTGGAGATAACATCTTGGACCTACTGATAACAAACAGACCCGAACTTTTCGACTCCGTATGTACAGAACAGGGAATCAGTGATCATAAGGCCGTTGCAGCATCCCTGAATATGGAAGTTAATAGGAATATAAAAAAAGGGAGGAAGGTTTATCTGTTTAGCAAGAGTAATAGAAGGCAGATTTCAGACTACCTAACAGATCAAAACGAAAATTTCTGTTCCGACACTGACAATGTTGAGTGTTTATGGAAAAAGTTCAAGGCAATCGTAAAATGCGTTTTAGACAGGTACGTGCCGAGTAAAACTGTGAGGGACGGGAAAAATCCACCGTGGTACAGCAACAAAGTTAGGAAACTACTGCGAAAGCAAAGAGAGCTCCACTCCAAGTTTAAACGCAGCCAAAACCTCTCAGACAAACAGAAGCTAAACGATGTCAAAGTTAGCGTAAGGAGGGCTATGCGTGAAGCGTTCATTGAATTCGAAAGTAAAATTCTATGTACCGACTTGACAGAAAATCCTAGGAAGTTCTGGTCTTACGTTAAATCAGTAAGTGGCTCGAAACAGCATATCCAGACACTACGGGATGATGATGGCATTGAAACAGAGGATGACACGCGTAAAGCTGAAATACTAAACACCTTTTTCCAAAGCTGTTTCACAGAGGAAGACCGCACTGCAGTTCCTTCTCTAAATCCTCGCGCAAACGAAAAAATGGCTGACATCGAAATAAGTGTCCAAGGAATAGAAAAGCAACTGGAATCACTCAATAGAGGAAAGTCCACTGGACCTGACGGGATACCAATTCGATTCTACACAGAGTACGCGAAAGAACTTGCCCCCCTTCTAACAGCCGTGTACCGCAAGTCTCTAGAGGAACGGAGGGTTCCAAATGATTGGAAAAGAGCACAGATAGTCCCAGTCTTCAAGAAGGGTCGTCGAGCAGATGCGCAAAACTATAGACCTATATCTCTTACGTCGATCTCTTGTAGAATTTTAGAACATGTTTTTTGCTCGCGTATCATGTCATTTCTGGAAACCCAGAATCTACTATGTAGGAATCAACATGGATTCCGGAAACAGCGATCGTGTGAGACCCAACTCGCCTTATTTGTTCATGAGACCCAGAAAATATTAGATACAGGCTCCCAGGTAGATGCTATTTTTCTTGACTTCCGGAAGGCGTTCGATACAGTTCCGCACTGTCGCCTGATAAACAAAGTAAGAGCCTACGGAATATCAGACCAGCTGTGTGGCTGGATTGAAGAGTTTTTAGCAAACAGAACACAGCATGTTGTTATCAATGGAGAGACGTCTACAGACGTTAAAGTAACCTCTGGCGTGCCACAGGGGAGTGTTATGGGACCATTGCTTTTCACAATATATATAAATGACCTAGTAGATAGTGTCGGAAGTTCCATGCGGCTTTTCGCGGATGATGCTGTAGTATACAGAGAAGTTGCTGCATTAGAAAATTGTAGCGAAATACAGGAAGATCTGCAGCGGATAGGCACTTGGTGCAGGGAGTGGCAACTGACCCTGAACATAGACAAATGTAATGTATTGCGAATACATAGAAAGAAGGATCCTTTATTGTATGATTATATGATAGCGGGACAAACACTGGTAGCAGTTACTTCTGTAAAATATCTGGGAGTGTGCGTACGGAACGATTTGAAGTGGAATGATCATATAAAATTAATTGTTGGTAAGGCGGGTACCAGGTTGAGATTCATTGGGAGAGTGCTTAGAAAATGTAGTCCATCAACAAAGGAGGTGGCTTACAAAACACTCGTTCGACCTATACTTGAGTATTGCTCATCAGTGTGGGATCCGTACCAGGTCGGGTTGACGGAGGAGATAGAGAAGATCCAAAGAAGAGCGGCGCGTTTCGTCACCGGGTTATTTGGTAACCGTGATAGCGTTACGGAGATGTTTAATAAACTCAAGTGGCAGACTCTGCAAGAGAGGCGCTCTGCATCGCGGTGTAGCTTGCTCGCCAGGTTTCGAGAGGGTGCGTTTCTGGATGAGGTATCGAATATATTGCTTCCCCCTACTTATACCTCCCGAGGAGATCACGAATGTAAAATTAGAGAGATTAGAGCGCGCACGGAGGCTTTCAGACAGTCGTTCTTCCCGCGAACCATACGCGACTGGAACAGGAAAGGGAGGTAATGACAGTGGCACGTAAAGTGCCCTCCGCCACACACCGTTGGGTGGCTTGCGGAGTATCAATGTAGATGTAGATGTAGAAGAAGAAACTGATTCTTTCTTAAATAAAATTACGTTTTTAGCTCACTGGAAACTTAATTGCAGCCAACTTATTTGACGTAAATCAGTTTGACAAATACATCACAAGATTTCCAGGCAAATACGTTGAAATTACAGACACGTACACATTTCTGAAAAAAAGAAAGTTAAAGGGTGAGCTTCAAGCCTTCTATGCTAGGCCTGAGTTGAGAGCAGTTTCTAGCGCAGTTCCGTTTTTCGGCTGATTCCTCTGATTCTAGAAGCTGAGCTTTGTGACACTTTCCAAGAGATTGTTAAAGTTTTGAAACTGCTAATCACGATGCCTAACTTGACATCGAAAGCCGAACGGTGCTTTTCAATGCTCAAGAGAATTAAAACGTTTCTTCGAAACACCACGAAAGAAGAACGACTGCGTGCCTTGAGGATGCTGTACTGTGAAAAGTCTTTCGTGTGTAAAATTGAAGATTCCAGTTCAAGAGTGACAGAATTATTTGCAAACAAGAAGAAGCGGCGAATGGATTTCCAATACCTTTTCTCTTAATTATTTTCAAGCTGTCTTCCCAAAGTCATGGAGTTGCTGCTATTGGTGAGTACAAAGCTTTTGGTTTCAAATGTTGGTAATTTGATTAAATTTGCTTCCCAAAATCCAGATTACAGTTTCGAATAATTTATGCCCGCTCTATTATTTCTGTCGTATCGGACACTTTTCTGGCAGTCGGCCGCGAACGTAAGCAAACGAGGAGTTCTGGCTGTCGAGGGGAGAACAGCGGTATGAGGGGACAAGCCACGTCCCCCTCTCGAAGGACTGGCAGTCTACGTCATATTCTGACTTCTACGCTCCCGGGTAGGCAGAACCGACGTAATAACAGGCATATGGATCGCTAATACCATCGGGTTTTGTGAGAACCGTATTCAAACCCGGTGACAAAGCAAGACTGTTCTCTGTACTCATTTCAAAATAAGAAAAGGAAACAACCTGCAAGCGCAACTCAAAGCAAAGCGGAGTACACAAATCATGCGGTAACGGCTACAGCGCATTTGTTAGCTGAGGTTGGGAGTGTAATTTTAATGTGGTTGTTCAGGACCGAACTCCAACCAGTGTCTTACACAACCACACATCAAAACACCCCCGCACACACCCTGTAAGCGGTGAAGAATTGTGCTGTTGATATGTATGCGCGTGTGTACATTTGTATGTGCGAGAGACATTTTAGGAGTTTCAGATGCAGACAGGAGAAAAAGATAGCTAAAGCAACCTCTCTCTCTCTCTCTCTCTCTCTCTACATCTTGTAAAAACGCTTGCTATCATGTTCTACAGGAATGCATCAAACTCTTATTGTGCGTAAGAAGGGTGCTGTTGAAATAAGTGTTCTATTTCCCTATATGTTTTGTTTGAATGATATCCTATTTAATTCCCTCCTTTAAAAATAGTTTTGCATCACCTCGATTCTGAGACTTCCGGAACCTGTACAGAAAATTGGAATAGAGATCAATATAAACATCATTTCTGCCCTTTGTACTGCTCATGAAAACAAGACATTGTATGTTGTACCACCACACAGCGAGACCTTCAGAGGTGGTGATCCAGATTGCTGTACACACCGGTATCTCTGTTACCCAGTAGCACGTCCTCTTGCATTGATGCATGCCTATATTCGTCGTGGTATACTATCCACAAGTTCATCAAGGCTCTGTTGGTCCACATCTTTCCACTCCTCAAAGGCTATTCGGTGTGGATCCCTCAGAGCGGTTGGTGGGTCTCGTCGTCCATAAACAGCCCTTTCACATCTATCCCAGGCATGGTCGGTAGGGTTCATGTCTGGAGAACATGCTGGCCACTCTAGTCGAGCGATGTTGTTATACCGAAGGAAGAAATTCACAAGATGGGCACGATGGGGGCGCGAATCGTCGTCCATGAAGACGAATGCCTCGCCAATATGCTGCCGATATGGTTGCACTAACAGTCGAAGCATGGCATTCACGTACCGTACAGCCGTTACGGCGCCTTCCATGACCACCAGCGGCGTACGTCGGCCCCACACAATGCCATTCCAAAACAGCAGGAACCCTCACCATGCTGCACTCACTGGACAGTGTGTCTAAGGCGTTCAGCCTGACCGGGTTGTCTCCAAACACGTCTCGAACGATTGTCTGATTGAAGGCATATGCTACACTCATCGGTGGAGAGTACGTGATGCCAGTTCTGATCAGCCTACTCGGCTTGTTGTTGGGCCCATCTGTACCGCGCTGCATGGTGTTGCGGTTGCAAAGATGGACCTCGCCCATGTACGGCGGGGGTGAAGTTGCGCATCTTGCTTCCTATTGCGCACAGTTTGAGTCAGGACACGACGTCCTGTGGCTGCACGAAAACCTTTATTCAACATGGTGGCGTTGCTGCCAGGGTTCCTCCGAGCCATAGTCCGTAGGTAGCCGTCATCCACTACAGTAGTAGCCCTTGGGCGGCCTGAGCGAGGCGTGTCATCCACTGTTCCTGTCTCTCTGTATCTCCTCCATGTCCGAACAAACTCGCTTTGGTTCACTCCGAGACGCCTGGACACTTCCCTTGTTGAGAGCCCTTCCTGCCACAAAGTAACAATGCGGACGCGATCGAACCGCGGTATTGACCGTTTTGGCATGATTGAACTACAGACAAAACGAGCCGTATACCGCCTTCCTGGTGAAATGGCTGGAACTGATCGGCTGTCGGACCCCCTCCGTCCAATAGGAATGGTTGTTTACAACTTTGGGTGAGTTTTGTGACATCTCTGAACTGTCAAAGGGGCTGTGTCTGTGATACAGTATCCACAGTAACATCTATATTCAGTAGTTCTGTGAACCGGCGTGATGCAAACCTTTTTTTGATGTGTGTATATGAATTATTGACAAAAATCCTTAATACGTTCGATGCTACCAAACAAAGCATTTTTTTGTTTTTTTTTCTTTTTTTGGGTCATCGACCATGAAATGTCTCAGCGGCCGCCACTGGGGCAATGATAGAAAATTTGGACTAAAAATCCTGCCATTTAGTCTATACAAACTAAAGGACCGAAAAAGTTTGTCCACTCGTAATGATCACAAGGTAACTGCTGGTGATACTTGGCAGATAAAAGGGAGAAGTGTATGAAGGATGAGCTTTCCTATTCTTAGAATGCTTAAGACAGACAGAAACAAACGAACAGGAAGAGTTTAATCTAGGTGCACGTAAGAAGATATTTCGATGTAGTTCCGCGCAGTATACGCATTTCGTTGATGGGTTTGTTCCTGGTTTATTGGCCGTGCGTCGGTAGCTGCGCCGTCTAAGGCGCCTGTCACGGTCGGTCCGCGCGGATCCCCCCATCGGAGGTTCGAGTCCTCCCTCGAGTATGGGTGTGTGTGGTGTCCTTAGCGTAAGTTAGTTTAAGTTAGATTAAGTAGTGCGTAAGCTTAGGGACCGATGACCTCATCAGTTTGGTTCCATAACACCTTACCACAAATTTCCAAAAAATACCTGGTTTATTTACACAGACGACCCCTCTAGGCTATCAAATAGTTACTATGTGAATTGTTAAGGTGTAATGGTTACAACAAACTGCTACGTTAAATACTACAGTACCTGCCCCCGAATCTGATTCAGTGCACAGTGCTTATTGTAATTTCATTTGGTCGTGGAGACTATTGGAAAGGCTTCATAACGCTTTCGAAGTACCTCCTGGACATATAAACTAGTCTATCGATCTTTCTTAGTTAAAGAGTTTGGAGGATCACATTAACAGAGCAGAACCCAGAACCACAAGCAGACATGTAGGCTAAACAACTGGCTCTTGGCATCACAGTAGAATAACTTGAAAAACTCTTTGAGAAGTAGAAAATTGATAAGGCCAAAGTCTTGAGATGACATGAACCTGATGAATTAAATTTAACATTTTGGGATAAAACGGAATTCATTGCTTTCAAAATCATTTCCGTGTAGAATTCACCTTTGCAAGTGCGAACGAACGTCAAATACATGCCACTGTAGATCCCTTCGAGTCGTTTTAGACATTCACTTTCAAAACTCGACATCGTTTTGGGGAGCGACCGCCAATCGCTGCTGTCGTCATCGCAGCCCCGGTACGACGCAGCATGGCATCTAAGTGCATTTATACCACCACGGGGATAATTTATTGGGGGACCCATATCAATTCTCTTCGCTTTAGTATTAAAGGAACAGTTTGGATAGGGCTCATCAGCCTCTCCTTGACTCGCAAGGAGACGATAAACAAATTTTTAGTTCTGTACAGACGTCATCTCTGTAGAACCCGGACTGCTTTCACGCAAGTTCCAAATTCGTACTGCTCGACCAGAAATATTCTCCGCTGTCAATCTCCACATAACCGCAACTAATACCCTGCAGTTTCATAGGAAAGCTCAACGAAGGTATAGTTTGAGGAAGCCACTCAAAAAGAGTGAGGGGGTAGTATGGTTTATTGTCACTTTAACAATATTCCCCAAGTCCGTTTATTGGACCTAATACCTCCTACCGTAAGCTATTTTCTCAACAAGGCTATCTTCAATTAACAACGCCAGCAGAATGTACACATAGTCCATTCTGAAAATCATAAATAGCGGTCAGGTATCAATACCGGTAGATGCGATTGTACACAAGTTCACAACACTTGTCTTAGTTTAAAACTTCTGATGCGACCCCACACTTGCTCATTGGACATGAGTACTTCTGCATCAAGAACACAGCACACCCAGTACCTATGGATCCCAAATGTCCGCCTTGTGAAATCAACACAGTGTCGAAGTTAATCACCACGTGCTGTGCCCCATTGGGCCCTATGACCGAACGTTGTACTTGACTATTCTGCGTAGCTAACAATCAATGCTTCCATTTTTCCAGGTACACCTTGAACTGCAGAGAAGCTCATATGGACGAATTAATAATACAAATATGCCATTAAATTTTTGGAATTGCGACATTGTACCAAACCTGATAATTGTCAAATGGTGTCTGTTTACTCTACAACAAATGCAGCTCGAACACAGCGACGCTCTTAAGATTTCGTTGTGGTTGATTTCAGCTGAACTGTAGAAGGAAGAAAGAACTGGCATGAAGTATACCATCACTTCAGCCTATTTAGGAGCTATAGTTACAGCTGCATTACTACAGGAAACGAGATCCGTGGCATATGCGTAGCGAAACTACGTCTATGGGAAACGGTAATTTACACTAAAATTATATTCTCGTAATCGAAAAACTAAAATTTTTGAGTCTCACCGAATTGTTCAGATATCTTAACAGAAAAGACAAGACTGAATTCCATTTCTACGGATGGCATAATTCTTTGGTTCAAATAATGGTTCAAATGGCTCTGAGCACTATGGGACTTAACTTCTAAGGTCATCAGTCCCCTAGAACTTAGAACTACTTAAACCTAACTAACCTAAGGACATCACACACATCCATGCCCGAGGCAGGATTCGAACCTGCGACCGTATCGGTTACGCGGTTCCAGACTGAAGCGCCTAGAACCGCACGTTCACGCCGGCCGGCCATAATTCTTTGTTTTAGAATTACACCATGTAGTACTCTTACTTCCAACTTTCGAACCCCCTCTGAATACAAATTTCACATTTAAGTTAAACTGTCGAGGTCATCACATTTAGAAATTATCGGTATAATGAGTGGACGAAACCATTAACCGTAAAGACAGTCTTCATTACAATCTGTTGTCTTCCCGAATGACGAATGCTTTCCATCAAGAACACCCTATCTGAAACAAGGAAACCATTTTCTGAGCCTATTCCTTTGATTGCACATGCCCCACACACGGCACAATTGCTTCGAGCAGCAGTTCTTGCCTTTACGCGCGCAAAGTGTGGCGATCACGTGGTTGGACACTGGTCGGCTGGCGTCGGTATGGCCGGTGGCGCTAGCGCCCTTCAGCTGCATGCCGACCAAACTCTCACGAAGGAATCATCCTGATACAGACAAACGACCTCGAGCACTTCCACGGAATATTTTTCGAAATTTTGCCGTTAGAAATGAAGAAAGTCATCTTTCAAATTCAAGGGGAGAAGCGGAATCCTGTTTGAAAAATGGAATAGTGAGTGACCTCAAAGTCGACTTAGCGTTTACACTGGACCCTGGACAGATATAGCACCAGGACACATCGCATGGAAGACAGCACTTGCTATAGAATATTATGTTAATGTTACGTTAATACAGCACCATCGGGCGTCAAAAAAAAAAAAAAAATGGTTCAAATGGCTCTGAGCACTACGGGGCTTAACATCTCAGGTCATCAGTCCCCTAGAACTTAGAACTACTTAAACCTAACTAACCTAAGGACATCACACACATCCATGCCCGAGGCAGGATTCGAACCTGCGACCGTAAGGTCGCGCGGTTACAGACTCTAGCGCCTAGAACCGCTCAGCCACTCCAGTCGGCTCGGGCGTCAGAAATACACTCTACAAGTGCTACTATTATTTTCATCTATAGTAATGTTTTCTGCTTGTTCTGAAATGTTATTTCACTGATTTAAATATCTGTTCTGTAATTTTAAATTTTATTTACATTTGACCTAAATAGTAATAGTAAATTTGTCATATTTTAAGCTTTTGAAAAATAAAGACTTCCTTGTAGAAGACGCGCGCATCTAGCGCATAGTGGGGGAACGTAATGTAACAAATTTTTATATCTATATAAGACCGGTGTTTTACATTTTGTAGCTAGTTTGACAACGCTTGAACCTGTGTTCAGTGTATGCCGCCTTTGGGTATGAAAAGCACTCCGTCTTCAGGCCACGAGTGGCCTACCGGGACCATCCGACCGCCGTATCATCCTCAGTGGAGGATGCGGGTAGGAGGGGCATGGGGTCAGCACACCGCTCTCCCGGTCGTTATGATGGTATTCTTGACCGAAGCCGGTACTATTCGGTCGAGTAGCTCCTCAAATGGCATCACGAAGCTGAGTGCATCCCGAAAAATGGCAACGGCGCATGGCGGCCCAGATGGTTACCCATCCAAGTGCTTAACTTCGGCGATTTCAAGGGAACCGGTGTATCTACTCCGGCAAGGCCGTTCCTTTGGGTATGAACTAAATGTATTTCGCATAAATTCAGTTAGATTACTAATAAGCCTGGTTAAATACTGCACTTATTTTTAGGTTTTAATATAAATTTTCTTTTGTATTGTTACAGAATTTGAAGATGTCATTGTACAGCCGAAACCGGTTATGACTATGTCATAAGAATGTGACTGCGTCTATAAATAAACAAAAAAATTTTATCTGCAGTACTGCCAGTTCCTGCAGTTGGCCGTTGTGTCATCTTGTCTTAGTGTTTAGAAAATCAATCTGAAAGTCGGCACCGGGAAGGGGAGGCAGCTGGTGAACGCTAGTGTGGTCGTACAAAGAAATAAAGATATTCAATACGTTTTAGTCTACCTGTAGGAGTCAGAATTTTCAGCCAGTGGGTGCATTTTTTAATATGACAAAATCATCAGCCAGTCTCACGCATCCTCCATCATGATAACAGCATGAGCCAGTCACACGTGTACTTCAGTGGTCTTTGAAATGATTGTAGATTCGTTTCCTTGCGCCGTTTCGAACGTACGGCTGTGTTCGCCGGCGCCAGCAATCTTGTTCTGGGCTCTGTGGCACTGGTGCCACGGGAGAGTGGCCAGTGTGGGACGTGTGACGTGTGACCGACAGGAGCGCCGCCGTGGCAATGGTGGTGAGAGGCGCAGACAGCGGTGGGCAGTCAGCGGGAGTCAAGAACGGACACACCTCCTGGAAGCAAGTGCCAAGTCTATGGTAGGGGCCGGCGCCGTCTGCTTGACGCAGAGCACCCTCTTAGCTGAGTGGTCAGCACGTCTGACTGCCACGCGGTGGGCCCGGGTTCGATTTCTGGCTGGGTTTGGGATTTTTCCGCTCAGGGAGTGGGTGTTATGTTGTCCTCATCATCATTTCATCATCATCGACGCGCATATGCCCAATATGGCATCAGCTGCAAAGGATGGCAACTCGGCGGCCGAGTTTCATCAAGTGCCGACTCCCGGCCGTCATGCCATACGATCATTTCATTCCACATCGTGAGGAAAGCTGTGGCTGCAGTTGAGGCTGGAGGTTCTCGTGTACTTAGAGATGTTGCTGGACTGTAGAGACTCCAGGGAAAGTAGGTTTGCAGGAAGCCAAGGCTATGTTGGTGTTTACTCAGATCGGACACAGAGCATTGCAAGATGGCGAAGAATGGTTTCAGCAGATAGCAAAGATCTCAATCACTGTGCTTCTGAAGCTAATATTGGTATCCTCGTGCTCTGGTGTTCAAGATGAGACACACTGTTACGTGCAGTAGTGCCTTACGTGAAGCCAATCGTCCGTGAGTTGTGAGCGTTGGTTTGTGGCTTGTTGAGGCTACTGCACATGGGGATGTTCTAATGGAATATTGTGTAATGCACACAAGGAGTGTTAAAGTAAATATTGTGCCGAAAACCCAACCGGATTACAGCAGTATGCACAGAACGTGTGATTGTGCAAATACCAAATGCAATTTAAAATCTTGAAACAATTGTGGAACCGGACTGGGTGGCCGAGAGGTTCTAGGCGCTACAGTCTGGAACCGCGCAACCGCTACGGTCGCTAGTTCGCATCCTGCCTCGGGCATGGATGTGTGTGATGTCCTTAGGTTAGTTAGGTTTACGTAGTTCTAAGTTCTAGGGGACTGATGATCTTAGAAGTTAAGTCCCATAGTGCTCAGAGCCATTTTTTTTAAAAAATTGTGGATCTATTCTGTACTCAGCGATTGTAACGTTGATTCAGCACAGATATTGTTATTGAACCTATGGTTCATTCATGAGTATTGCGAGTTATTATATTCTCTGATAGGAATGAATTCTTTATATATGGTACATCTAAAAGATCGGTGAATGCCCTCAGAAAACAAAGAAAACAAGTCACAAACAAAATACCTTTACTAGCCTTCACAGTAAACACTGTTAGCTAAGACACCCTTCTGACACCAATTGTACAGCTGTTGAAAACTGTCAGCAAACGTTTGGAATTGCTCGAAGCACTGTGGTCACCCATCATTACAGGAGATGCGACCTGTTGCTACCAGTACGATCCTCGTGCCAAGCGACAGTCGATGGCCTGGCGTTCGTCTTCCCCGCCTCCCAAAAGTAGTAGGCTGACAAAATCTATAATATGATCGCTGTTATAGACGACAAGGGCTTCATAAATCATGACTTTCTATCCGAGAAAGTAGTGTAGCTGGAGTACTGATCACTTAGACGCAAGAGTTGATAGTTGAATGGTTAATGATAGTTGATGTGTGGCGAATATTTTCTGGTATAATAAGTGACTGTTGCCACATTTATAGAAAGCCAAAAGCTATGTGTTGTAAAGCGGTACGCCGTATTTTTGTTGCCTGTGTGGAGGCAGATTGAATTACTTTTATTAATTACTGTTATTATATTAAGAAGATATCTTGTGCTATTCAAGTCATGATCAAGTTTAATCGGCGCACAAAGAAATTTTTGTTTTATAGTAACGTTTGCCATCTTGTAAATAACATTTTCATCATGTCATTTAAAGCACCAGACCACAGGTGAAAAGTACGAGGGTCGTTCAATAATTAAGGGAACACTTTTTTTCTCGGCCAATTGTGGTTGGAAAAAAGGGGAAATCTTTTGTGGAACATCTTGGAATATTCCAACTTCAGTCCTCACAGCTTCATACAAAGTTGCAGTAGGTGGCGGGGCTATATATAGACCTCAAAATAGCATCTGTAATGGGGGTGCATTCCAAGCAGAGAGCTGTCATTGAGTTTCTTTTGGCGGAAGAACCAGACCATCGCAGATATTCAAAGGCGGTGGCAGAATGTCTACTGAGACGTAGCAGTGAACAAAAGCACGGTGAGTCGTTGAGCGAGTCGCCTGTCATCATAGCAACAAGGTAGTCCAAACGTCACTGTACTCTCGCGTGACCGCTGGCCGCAGACATCTGGGATTCGTGCAACGTTGGAACGTGCGGACACACTCTTTCATGGTTCTCGACCGATTACAATCGGACATTTCGCTGGTGAATTGGATGTCTGAATTAGTAGTGGCCACACACTCGTTCAACAATTGGGATACTCGAATATGCGTGCTCGCTATGTTCCTGGCTGCCTAACAGAAGACAATAAAGAACAATTAAGAACAATTTGTGCGGAAAGCAGTACGTTGGTGATGCGGAGGTTACTGATGCAACAAGACGTTGGCTCCGACGTCGTCCAGCAGAGAAATATCATGTGGGCCTTCAGGCTCTCCCTGTAAAGTGGCGTGAGGCCGTCGCATTGAACAGAGATTAGGTTGAAAAATACGGTTTTGTAGCTGAAAGACTGGATTACAATATGTACTGGAATCCTGAATGAAGGCAACCTCCTTTCAGGAAAAAAATGTGTTTCATTTCTTATTCAACGCCCCTAGTAATTACGATTTTTAACGTTATCTCAATGCGTTGTCAACAAAAATGATTTAGTGCCGGTTTCGATTCCTAGTCAGTATCATTTCAGTTTCAAACTGAATACTAGCATCTGATGAAGAAAAATTCGGTAGTTAATGTCTCTTCATGTGTAGTCAGCAATAATAATAGTACAAGTTCGAATCCGATTCAGCACAAAACTTTTCATAACGTAGTGAGTTTAAACACAGGCACATATCGCTACTAGTCAAATAAACCAACAGTTAACGGCCATTCGTGGATAGAGAACAACTATGATAAGTGCTGGGTTAATTTCTCGGTAAGACAAAACTTTTCCTTCTCTTCATTTCAGTTTCAGTCACCTCGGTATGTTGAAACATTTCGACATCCAACATCTGACTGTGCTTAGTTATCAATCGATTAGATCTTGTGTTCGAATCCCCGTCCAACACAAAAGTGTACGCCACGCCATTTCAAGTTTAAACATGTGCACACGATGTTACTTGTGAATGAAATCCTGTCTAGCGACTTGCGTGGTTAGTTAACAGGGACAGTAGTTGCTGGATACGAAACCTGTATCCCAGTCCTGCACAAAAAGTTTCATCAGATAGTTTAAAGCTTAAACTTGCTTTTGAGTTGTCATTTATTATAGTAAATTTGGTTTTAAAACCTTCGAAGACTGTGCCATTTCTGATAACTTGTTTCTTGATATTTGCGTTATCGAAATATTAATTTTTATCGAGACTGGTCGCTGTATAGAGGAACGTATTTAGTGATTTCTTGTAGCAACCCTTTTTTATTGTCAAACGACTGTACTGGAAAGAGATTAAAAAAGAATTTACATTACTTGGGGCTGCATAAAAATCTGGCAGAACGCATTTAGTTCGTTCGGATGCTTTTGAGCATGGTAGTACATTCCACGAAAAACCTAAGGGTAGCTATTGTAAAATATGTTTAAAGCTATGAGCCTTGTTTCTGTCTTCCTCTTTAGAAACTACAGCGTGTTGTGCTGTAGTTTCTAAAGAGGTATCTGGAAGAGGTTTTTCCAAGCTAAAATTATTTCTAATATGTAACATGCGAGTTTCGTACTCCTGAGTGAATCCTTCAGCCATCTGGCGGTGATTCCTGACACAAGTAGCTTCTTCTATATTATACACATTTCATTATGTTACAGAAAAGGAAAGTGATAGATTTTAGAGAAAGTTTAAGTTCAATAGTGGCCTATTTAGGGCTTGAAATGACAAATTCCTACTTAATGGCCTCGTAATCTTCTCTTAGTAATATTCTGAAGAATCACCACTGAGGTAAATAAGTTAAACGCTATGTATGATCGGTAATAAGCTGTCATTCAGTCAAAGAGATTGTCACTTTTTATCATCGGTCTCGGACGATGCTCCCAACAATCAAACATCGCGCGATACGTCACGAGCAGTTGCCTAGCACCATTGCGATACTTGCGACGAGTGAACTCATTCTGAGTGGCTTCTTGCGCTGTATTAAGTGTTTCGTGCTATTTAAGTAACATCGTATAGAGATACTTGCTTTCGAAGGGTGTCTAAATTTTGTCGAGTTCTAAGAAGAAGACAGAAAGCCAGTATCAGACGGGATTCTGTAGAGGAACAGGTAAGTGAGCAGTCACCATGTCTTTCAGTCTTTTCATGTGTGCACAATGATTTTCTGATGTGGGCACGCGTTGTACTGTACTACTGTTGAACGCTGTGATGTCAGTTGTTCAATCAAAAGTATAAACTTTTTTTTTTTGGTTCTGTCCTTTCAACTCCGTTTTACCGCTTAAACCGATTCCTTCTACTGATACGTGTTAAAGTACAAGATAAGAGACTAGTTTTACGAAATAGTATCATTTCGTCCTTGTTTAATGCTTAAGATATGTGCTGTGTAATTATTTTAACAGCACTTACTACTTTTTTTAGCGTTCTGTACAATTAGATGGATTTCTTTATTTTCAATTGTATTTGTAGGCCATAGTGCTACTGTAAAACTGTATGAGGTTACGTACGACATATTACGCCAATTGTCACTCATTTTATAGAAACGTAAGTTTTTTGTGATACGTGATTTATCAGTTGTGGTGATATACTGATAAGCCAAAAGTTATGGATGCCACCTGGAGGCGTTGCGGCCACACGACGCGGTGACAAAAGTAAAGGGTGGGGCGAATAACACTGGCCCGTATGAGTGGATTCATTTTGAACCATTTGAGGCAGCATTAACGGAAAGGGAAAAGATCTACAGTTACTTTTAACAGGATGAAGCAACTATCACTACAGGCAGCCGAACCTTGGAGCAAATCTACACAATCTTCACGATTGATAGAGTTGTTACTTTGTGTGGGGAGCCCTCAAGTAAAAGGTGTATCGCAACAACTCCCATGGTCTTCAAGAACTGCAGCAGAACATTTCAGATGAGACCGCAGCAATTCCAGCAGTCCAGCTTCTATGTACCTTCAGCAACTTGCTGATGAGGACCCAAAGGTACCTAGAGATGAATGGTGACCACTTTCAACATGTTTTATAGTCAGGTTACTACTGCATTCCTTTCCTCAGCTGAGTTTCCTTGTTCTCCAGGCCATTTTTATTTTCTGCATCCTGTAGGTAAGAGCAGCAGACCTGTCACCTAGTGACGGTACGGGCTGCAAATGGGGAAATCCACTGAGAAAATTGACTTTGAAGAAGAGCAGATTATTATTACGCAGATCCTAAGAACGAATATCTCGAAAACGTCGAATCTGGTCCAATGTTCACGTGCTACTGTGAATGCCCTCAGAAAACAAAGAAAACAAGTCACAAACAAAATACCTTTACTAGCCTTCACAGTAAACACTGTTAGCTAAGACACCCTTCTGACACCAGTTGTACAGCTGTTGAAAACTGTCAGCAAACGTTTGGAATTGCTCGAAGCACTGTGGTCACCCATCATTACAGGAGATGCGACCTGTTGCTACCAGTACGATCCTCGTGCCAAGCGACAGTCGATGGCCTGGCGTTCGTCTTCCCCGCCTCCCAAAAGTAGTAGGCTGACAAAATCTATAATATGATCGCTGTTATAGACGACAAGGGCTTCATAAATCATGACTTTCTATCCGAGAAAGTAGTGTAGCTGGAGTACTGATCACTTAGACGCAAGAGTTGATAGTTGAATGGTTAATGATAGTTGATGTGTGGCGAATATTTTCTGGTATAATAAGTGACTGTTGCCACATTTATAGAAAGCCAAAAGCTATGTGTTGTAAAGCGGTACGCCGTATTTTTGTTGCCTGTGTGGAGGCAGATTGAATTACTTTTATTAATTACTGTTATTATATGAAGAAGATATCTTGTGCTATTCAAGTCATGATCAAGTTTAATCGGCGCACAAAGAAATTTTTGTTTTATAGTAACGTTTGCCATCTTGTAAATAACATTTTCATCATGTCATTTAAAGCACCAGACCACAGGTGAAAAGTACGAGGGTCGTTCAATAATTAAGGGAACACTTTTTTTCTCGGCCAATTGTGGTTGGAAAAAAGGGGAAATCTTTTGTGGAACATCTTGGAATATTCCAACTTCAGTCCTCACAGCTTCATACAAAGTTGCAGTAGGTGGCGGGGCTATATATAGATCTCAAAATAGCATCTGTAATGGGGGTGCATTCCAAGCAGAGAGCTGTCATTGAGTTTCTTTTGGCGGAAGAACCAGACCATCGCAGATATTCAAAGGCGGTGCAGAATGTCTACTGAGACATAGCAGTGAACAAAAGCACGGTGAGTCGTTGAGCGAGTCGCCTGTCATCATAGCAACAAGGTAGTCCAAACGTCACTGTACTCTCGCGTGACCGCTGGCCGCAGACATCTGGGATTCGTGCAACGTTGGAACGTGCGGACACACTCTTTCATGGTTCTCGACCGATTACAATCGGACATTTCGCTGGTGAATTGGATGTCTGAATTAGTAGTGGCCACACACTCGTTCAACAGTTGGGATACTCGAATATGCGTGCTCGCTATGTTCCTGGCTGCCTAACAGAAGACAATAAAGAACAATTAAGAACAATTTGTGCGGAAAGCAATACGTTGGTGATGCGGAGGTTACTGATGCAACAAGACGTTGGCTCCGACGTCGTCCAGCAGAGAAATATCATGTGGGCCTTCAGGCTCTCCCTGTAAAGTGGCGTGAGGCCGTCGCATTGAACGGAGATTAGGTTGAAAAATACGGTTTTGTAGCTGAAAGACTGGATTACAATATGTACTGGAATCCTGAATGAAGGCAACCTCCTTTCAGGAAAAAAATGTGTTTCATTTCTTATTCAACGCCCCTAGTAATTACGATTTTTAACGTTATCTCAATGCGTTGTCAACAAAAATGATTTAGTGCCGGTTTCGATTCCTAGTCAGTATCATTTCAGTTTCAAACTGAATACTAGCATCTGATGAAGAAAAATTCGGTAGTTAATGTCTCTTCATGTGTAGTCAGCAATAATAATAATACAAGTTCGAATCCGATTCAGCACAAAACTTTTCATAACGTAGTGAGTTTAAACACAGGCACATATCGCTACTAGTCAAATAAACCAACAGTTAACGGCCATTCGTGGATAGAGAACAACTATGATAAGTGCTGGGTTAATTTCTCGGTAAGACAAAACTTTTCCTTCTCTTCATTTCAGTTTCAGTCACCTCGGTATGTTGAAACATTTCGACATCCAACATCTGACTGTGCTTAGTTATCAATCGATTAGATCTTGTGTTCGAATCCCCGTCCAACACAAAAGTGTACGCCACGCCATTTCAAGTTTAAACATGTGCACACGATGTTACTTGTGAATGAAATCCTGTCTAGCGACTTGCGTGGTTAGTTAACAGGGACAGTAGTTGCTGGATACGAAACCTGTATCCCAGTCCTGCACAAAAAGTTTCATCAGATAGTTTAAAGCTTAAACTTGCTTTTGAGTTGTCATTTATTATAGTAAATTTGGTTTTAAAACCTTCGAAGACTGTGCCATTTCTGATAACTTGTTTCTTGATATTTGCGTTATCGAAATATTAATTTTTATCGAGACTGGTCGCTGTATAGAGGAACGTATTTAGTGATTTCTTGTAGCAACCCTTTTTTATTGTCAAACGACTGTACTGGAAAGAGATTAAAAAAGAATTTACATTACTTGGGGCTGCATAAAAATCTGGCAGAACGCATTTAGTTCGTTCGGATGCTTTTGAGCATGGTAGTACATTCCACGAAAAACCTAAGGGTAGCTATTGTAAAATATGTTTAAAGCTATGAGCCTTGTTTCTGTCTTCCTCTTTAGAAACTACAGCGTGTTGTGCTGTAGTTTCTAAAGAGGTATCTGGAAGAGGTTTTTCCAAGCTAAAATTATTTCTAATATGTAACATGCGAGTTTCGTACTCCTGAGTGAATCCTTCAGCCATCTGGCGGTGATTCCTGACACAAGTAGCTTCTTCTATATTATACACATTTCATTATGTTACAGAAAAGGAAAGTGATAGATTTTAGAGAAAGTTTAAGTTCAATAGTGGCCTATTTAGGGCTTGAAATGACAAATTCCTACTTAATGGCCTCGTAATCTTCTCTTAGTAATATTCTGAAGAATCACCACTGAGGTAAATAAGTTAAACGCTATGTATGATCGGTAATAAGCTGTCATTCAGTCAAAGAGATTGTCACTTTTTATCATCGGTCTCGGACGATGCTCCCAACAATCAAACATCGCGCGATACGTCACGAGCAGTTGCCTAGCACCATTGCGATACTTGCGACGAGTGAACTCATTCTGAGTGGCTTCTTGCGCTGTATTAAGTGTTTCGTGCTATTTAAGTAACATCGTATAGAGATACTTGCTTTCGAAGGGTGTCTAAATTTTGTCGAGTTCTAAGAAGAAGACAGAAAGCCAGTATCAGACGGGATTCTGTAGAGGAACAGGTAAGTGAGCAGTCACCATGTCTTTCAGTCTTTTCATGTGTGCACAATGATTTTCTGATGTGGGCACGCGTTGTACTGTACTACTGTTGAACGCTGTGATGTCAGTTGTTCAATCAAAAGTATAAACTTTTTTTTTTTGGTTCTGTCCTTTCAACTCCGTTTTACCGCTTAAACCGATTCCTTCTACTGATACGTGTTAAAGTACAAGATAAGAGACTAGTTTTACGAAATAGTATCATTTCGTCCTTGTTTAATGCTTAAGATATGTGCTGTGTAATTATTTTAACAGCACTTACTACTTTTTTTAGCGTTCTGTACAATTAGATGGATTTCTTTATTTTCAATTGTATTTGTAGGCCATAGTGCTACTGTAAAGCTGTATGAGGTTACGTACGACATATTACGCCAATTGTCACTCATTTTATAGAAACGTAAGTTTTTTGTGATACGTGATTTATCAGTTGTGGTGATATACTGATAAGCCAAAAGTTATGGATGCCACCTGGAGGCGTTGCGGCCACACGACGCGGTGACAAAAGTAAAGGGTGGGGCGAATAACACTGGCCCGTATGAGTGGATTCATTTTGAACCATTTGAGGCAGCATTAACGGAAAGGGGAAAGATCTACAGTTACTTTTAACAGGATGAAGCAACTATCACTACAGGCAGCCGAACCTTGGAGCAAATCTACACAATCTTCACGACTGATAGAGTTGTTACTTTGTGTGGGGAGCCCTCAAGTAAAAGGTGTATCGCAACAACTCCCATGGTCTTCAAGAACTGCAGCAGAACATTTCAGATGAGACCGCAGCAATTCCAGCAGTCCAGCTTCTATGTACCTTCAGCAACTTGCTGATGAGGACCCAAAGGTACCTAGAGATGAATGGTGACCACTTTCAACATGTTTTATAGTCAGGTTACTACTGCATTCCTTTCCTCAGCTGAGTTTCCTTGTTCTCCAGGCCATTTTTATTTTCTGCATCCTGTAGGTAAGAGCAGCAGACCTGTCACCTAGTGACGGTACGGGCTGCAAATGGGGAAATCCACTGAGAAAATTGACTTTGAAGAAGAGCAGATTATTATTACGCAGATCCTAAGAACGAATATCTCGAAAACGTCGAATCTGGTCCAATGTTCACGTGCTACTGTCGTGAGCACCTACGGAAAGAGATAGGAGAGTGAATCTATCACTAGGCGCTAAATGGTTGGACGTCCACAACTCTTCACAGAAGGTGGGGTTCAGAGACATATCTGCTCTGTAACGTAATATGTGTGAATATCTTTGGCATCTTTGCCGAAAGAGCGTAATACTGGTGCAGAAGCACAGTATTCCGGAGCACATCGTACATCGAACATTGTTGAACAAGGAGCTCCGCAGCAGAACACCCCTACGTGTTCACACGTTGACCCGACGAATAGTCAGTTGTGATTGCAGTGGGCACGATACATCCGGATTCGACCGTAATCAATGGAAAGTGTCTGGTCTTCTGGTGAATCACATTTTTGCTAGGCTAGGTCGCCGGTCGTCTCCACAAACGCTGTCATCGAGGTGAACGGCGGCTCGAAACATACAGCCCGCCATGGAAACCGGCTGGTGGGAGCAGTATTGTGTTGTGGGAGACATTCTCCTGCGCATGCTTGGGCTTTATGGTAGTAATCGAGGACACACTGACAGCTGCGAAACATATGCGTTCCTTCATACCTGATGTCTTCCCCGACGGCGATGCCCTCTTTCAGCAGTATAATGGTCCATATCTCGGAGCGATAACAGTGCTGCAATGGTTTTAGAGCATTATAATGAACTCACGTTGATCTCTCGGCGACGAAATTTGCCTAATGTAAATCCTATGGGAATCTATCTGGGTTGCTATCTGGTGCCTTCACTGCGTACGCAAATCAGCGACCCATTTTTTACGTGAATTACATGACCTGTGCGTAGACATCTAATGCCGCATACCCCCACAAACCTACCAACAAACTGTCTACTACCTCATACGCAGAATCAGTGATGTATTTCGTCGCAAAGACGGACAAGCAAGGTATTAAGCAGGTGGTTATAATGTTATAACTGTGTATGCATAATTTGCATACGTCGTAACTGGCTCTGTAACTTTCACGCATTGTTATATGTGCTATGTGACACAACAAGCACAAATTTGAACATCTTGTTCAACAGACAGTCAACAATGTGTCAATCTCCGATTCCCTTTCAAGAATGAATCTGTCACTCTGGAGCTCTGTGTTTATTGTAATAGAACTCCAGCCAAGCTGACACTGTGAGCAAAGAATGGACTCGAAATGAGAGCTGTGTTTTCCGCTGGCGGCATTGTTGCCTGTTGACCTATCAGAGTATTCTCCACGCTTAAATTTCACCTTTCCTTGCTCTAAAATTTCGTAGGAGATAGAAAATTTTATTTTTGCTTCTATGTCTTTTTCCAAGAAGATCTTTACTCATCGTCGTGGCCAAAAAGCAAAGGTATGGGTTCCAATATAGCGTTTGTAAAGGTTCCACCGACCACCTTAAAACGTCAGTCGATGCTAACGTTATACCTCTGCGAGAAATTTTTGAAAGATGTGACCTTGAGATAACCTAATGGGAACTTAACAATCAAAGTGGGATTCGTTCCCGAAACACTCCAGCAGAGCATAAACAACAGTAAAGGTGTAGGTCAGGAACAGGCGCTCTCCCAACACAAAAGCAAGTTGTAACATTACATATTAAATTCGGTCGCCAGCCTAATTAGGCATTCTTGCGTCAAGCAAAATGATAAAGCAGAAGGCAGTGCTAAGGCTAACCTAACTTTCCTTCACACACACACACACACTAAACTCTTTCCTTATATCTGTTCATAATACAACACAGTAACCTAACCTTGCAGATAAATGTGCTACTAACAAGCAAATGGCCAATGAGATAGTCAACAGTATCACATTTCTCTCAACAACACGTACCTTAAATGAACTTGGTGTAACAGTCAATAAAACTAAATACCGACACGCATGAAACTAGTAGCAATACTGAACAGGGAAAAGCTTGAAATGATTCTCAATTTAAATCATGGGATCTGCTGATGATCATAATCTATAAGTTCATTGCTTAGTGCAGGGTCTTTATTGCATTAACCAACTTGCATTAGAATAGATAACACAGTAAATAGTTCTTTCTCAAACTCGGTTTGACGTAACTAAACAGAATGCAAATGTAACGGCACTGGCTCTGAAGGAGCCTTTTCATTGCTTCATTAACTAACTAGCCAAGTACATGAGTACCCTTCATCTTTCAGTGTTAGAAGAACCAGGCTCATTAACAAAACTATACCAGTATGTATGAGAAAAGGGAAGTATTCTTATTATTAATTAAATAAAGCACGACAAATTTAACTCTTTAAATAATAAATGTTCTTTCAAACGCAGTCTTTTGACCTGCTCAAAAGATATAATTGACTGTGCAAATGGCACCACAAAATTAAATTCAAGTTCAATCACTTTCTCATAATAAATCAGGACACCTGGAATTAAATTCACTAGGATAGGATTCCTGTCAAGGTTTGTGATAATCACGGGTGTAAGATAGAGTTTTTAGCTACATCACAATTATTATTATAAAATCAACGAAATTTCGCAAATACCTGGTCCATTTACAGTGTGCCAAATATAAACAAATTAGTGGAAGGCTGGTGGTACTGGTTACGTAATTTGCAGTGGCTGTTAACCTGGCTGCGATCCAATCATAGCAATAGTATTGGCCTCGCTCTGTTCCATATCTTGGCCGGCCGAAGTGGCCGTGCGGTTAAAGGCGCTGCAGTCTGGAACCGCAAGACCGCTACGGTCGCAGGTTCGAATCCTGCCTCGGGCATGGATGTTTGTGATGTCCTTAGGTTAGTTAGGTTTAACTAGTTCTAAGTTCTAGGGGACTAATGATCTCAGCAGTTGAGTCCCATAGTGCTCAGAGCCATTTGAACCATTTTTTTTTGTTCCATATCTTCTTGGCGTCGGAATTATATTTATAGCACCAAAAACTATGCCATGATAATGGTATCACCAAATGCAGTATTCGAGGCCCATAAATACTGCCATTAAGCTCTTCTGGCCTCAAAACTCCAGGAATTTGAGCCACAATGATCCGCTACTGCTAGCGAGGTGTTAACCACAGCACTGCTCAGCGCACAGTCCTTGCTCGTAACAGCCACACCTTTTCCACTCCACCGGGCTACTTTCGTAGCTGCGGGGCTTCCCCACATCTTCTACATTCAACCCTATGTTCTACATCTACATCTACATTGATACTCCGCAAGCCACCCAACGGTGTGTGGCGGAGGGCACTTTACGTGCCACGTCATTACCTCCCTTTCCTGTTCCAGTCGCGTATGGTTCGCGGGAAGAACGACTGTCTGAAAGCCTCCGTGCGCGCTCTAATCTCTCTAATTTTACATTCGTGATCTCCTCGGGAGGTATAAGTAGGGGGAAGCAATATATTCGATACCTCATCCAGAAACACACCCTCTCGAAACCTGGCGAGCAAGCTACACCGCAATGCAGAGTGCCTCTCTTGCAGCCTCTCCGTAACTATGTACCAAGTCATTTACATTACATTACATAACAATCATTTCATTAGTTATTTAAATCTAGAAGCATAATTTAAACAACATCGTTCAAAAGTTTCACATAACTGAAACATATATACACATTCAAAGAATTTTCATGACAGATACAACATTCTACATAAGCAACGCTACAAATTGATATAGAAATATCGATACAGATACAAAATAGGTCGAAAATAGGTTTTACACGTACACAGTTTTAATTTGTCTGGCAGTAACAGAAACCATTGATGGCATTTGTGTGAGTGCAACCTCAACATCTACATGATTACTCTGTAGTTCACTATTAAGTGCCTTGCAGAGCGTTCGCCGGACTACCTCCGAACTACACTGCTGGAAATGGAAAAAAGAACACATTGACACCGGTGTGTCAGACCCACCATACTTGCTCCGGACACTGCGAGAGGGCTGTACAAGCAATGATCACACGCACGGAACAGCGGACACAACAGGAACCGCGGTGTTGGCCGTCGAATGGCGCTAGCTGCGCGGCATTTGTGCACCGCCGCCGTCAGTGTCAGCCAGTTTGCCGTGACATACGCAGCTTCATCGCAGTCTTTAACACTGGTAGCATGCCGCGACAGCGTGGACGTGAACCGTATATGCAGTTGACGGACTTTGAGCGAGGGCGTATAGTGGGCATGCGGGAGGCCGGGTGGACGTACCGCCGAATTGCTCAACACGTGGGGCGTGAGGTCTCCACAGTACATCGATGTTGTCGCCAGTGGTCGGCGGAAGGTGCACGTGCCCGTCGACCTGGGACCGGACCGCAGCGACGCACGGATGCACGCCAAGACCGTAGGATCCTACGCAGTGCCGTAGGGGACCGCACCGCCACTTCCCAGCAAATTAGGGACACTGTTGCTCCTGGGGTATCGGCGAGGACCATTCGCAACCGTCTCCATGAAGCTGGGCTACGGTCCCGCACACCGTTAGGCCGTCTTCCGCTCACGCCCCAACATCGTGCAGCCCGCCTCCAGTGGTGTCGCGACAGGCGTGAATGGAGGGACGAATGGAGACGTGTCGTCTTCAGCGATGAGAGTCGCTTCTGCCTTGGTGACAATGATGGTCGTATGCGTGTTTGGCGCCGTGCAGGTGAGCGCCACAATCAGGACTGCATACGACCGAGGCACACAGGGCCAACACCCGGCATCATGGTATGGGGAGCGATCTCCTACACTGGCCGTACACCACTGGTGATCGTCGAGGGGACACTGAATAGTGCACGGTACATCCAAACCGTCATCGAACCCATCGTTCTACCATTCCTAGACCGGCAAGGGAACTTGCTGTTCCAACAGGACAATGCACGTCCGCATGTATCCCGTGCCACCCAACGTGCTCTAGAAGGTGTAAGTCAGCTACCCTGGCCAGCAAGATCTCCAGATCTGTCCCCCATTGAGCATGTTTGGGACTGGATGAAGCGTGGTCTCACGCGGTCTGCACGTCCAGCACGAACGCTGGTCCAACTGAGGCGCCAGGTGGAAATGGCATGGCAAGCCGTTCCACAGGACTACATCCAGCATCTCTACGATCGTCTCCATGGGAGAATAGCAGCCTGCATTGCTGCGAAAGGTGGATATACACTGTACTAGTGCCGACATTGTGCATGCTCTGTTGCCTGTGTCTATGTGCCTGTGGTTCTGTCAGTGTGATCATGTGATGTATCTGACGCCAGGAATGTGTCAATAAAGTTTCCCCTTCCTGGGACAATGAATTCACGGTGTTCTTATTTCAATTTCCAGGAGTGTATTTCTCTGCAGTTCAACTCTCCGACAGTGCACGGAAAAAAGAACACTTAAATCTTTCTGCGAGAGCTCGAATTTCCCTTATTTTATTATGATGACCGGTCCTCTGTACGTAGATCAACGCCAACAAAATATTTTCACTCTCTCAGGAGAACGTTGGTGATCAATATATCATGACAGAATCCTGCAGCAACGAAAAACACCTTCGTTTTAATGATTGCCATCCCAACTCACGTATCATATCCGTGGCCCTCTCTCTTCTATTTCACGATGGTACAGATCGAGCTGCCTTTCTTTGAACTTTAATGATGTACTCTATCGATCTAAGTTGACGCGGATCGCACACCGCACAGCAATACTCCAGAACAGGACGTACAAGCGTAGACGAGGTAGTCTCTTTAGTAGCGCTGTTGAATTTCCTCAGTATTCTGCCAATAAATCATGGTTCTTGGTTCGCTTTATGCACAACATTATCTACGTGGTAGTTCCAACTTACATTACTCGTAATTGTAATTCCTGAGTATTTAGCTGACTTTGCAGCCGTTAGATATGTGTGATTTATCGTGTAACCGAAATTTAACGGAGTCCTTTTCGTAATCATGTGGATGACTTCATACTTTTTATTATTTATTGTCGACTGAGACCTAGTCCATAGACACACAATTTGATTATAGGTCGCTTTTGAGGAACGGCGTCAAAAACCTTCTGAAAATCTAAAAATATAGAATCAGTTGTCAGCAACACTCATTACTTCATCGGAATGGAGAGATAGTTGTTTTTTACAAGAATGATATTATCTGAGCCCGTATTGGGTGTTTGTCAGTAAATTTTTTTCCTCGACATAAATCATAATTTTCGAACACAGTTTATGTTCCAAAATCTTACTGCAAACCGATGTTATCGATACGGAACTGTAATGTAGAGGGACGACTCCTATTTCCTTTCTTGGTTATTGATTTAACTTATGGAACTATCCAGTCTTCAGGTACGGATCTTTCAACAGGTGATCGGTTGTATATGATTGCTAAATATAGAGCTATTGTATCAGCTTATTCTGAGAGGAATTTGACTGGTATACAGTCAAGGCCGGAGGCCTTGCCTTTATTAAATGATTTGATCTGCTTTGCTACATCAAAGATACTTACTTTTAAGCTACTCATGTTGGCAGTTGTTCTCGGTTCGAATTCCCGAATATTAACTTCGTCTTCTTTGGTGAAGGAATCACCCCTGTTATTGCGCGGTGAAGGTATTGATTGTGTCTTTCCGCTGGTGTACTTTATATATGAGCAGAATCTCTTTGGATATCCTGCCAGACTGCGAGACAGAGTTTTGTTGTAGAAAGTATTAAAGGCATCTCCCATTAAAGTTTGCTCTACGATTCGAGCTTCTGTAAAAGTTCGCCAATCTTGATGGTTTTGAGTTCCTTTAAATTTAGCATGTTTTTTTTTCGTTGTTTCTGCATCAAGTTCTGACCTGTTTAGTGTTTCGTGGGGGATAAATAGCATCTCTTACTAATTTATTTGATATACGTCTCTCAGGAGGCGTCGATACTATTTCTTTGTATTTAAACCACATCTGGTCTACACTAACATATTCAGACTGAAATTAGTGGAGACTCTCTATGGAAGGCCTCAAGCGAATTTTAATCTGATTTTTAAATAGATGTATTTTGCTTTTAATTTTGTTGATTTTGGATGTTACGATATCCAGTCTCGCTGCAACAACATTCTCGTCACGAGTCCCTGTGTGCGTCATGATGATCCCTATTTGCTCGGAATTATTTGTTGCTAAGAGGTCAAGTATGTTTTCGCAACCATTTACGCTTTGAGTAGGGTCCTTAACTATTTGGTCAAAATATTAGTTCTGGGAACGCATTCCGAACGATTTCGAACGACATTTCATTCCTGCCTCTGACTTTAAATATGTATTTTCGCCAACATCTTGAGGGTAGATTGAAGTCACCAAAACATATATCGTGGGGCACCGGGTTGGAATGAGACTCAAGTTACCTTTGAGCTATTCAACAACAGTGTCATCTTAGTCGTGGTGTCGTTAACATGAACCATTTATTAATCAATTCGACTTATCAAGTATAATCTCTGCTCATGCTAGCAGGAACCGCCTACTTCGATTTAACTACAAGGTAAACTACTACTGATAGCAATAAACATTCCACCACCAAGTACATTTAATTTATCCTTTCTGAACACGGTTAGAGGCTTTGCAAAATTTACGGCTGAACTTATTTCCAGCTTTAGCCAGTTTTCCACATCTCTAACTATTTGAGCTTCACTTCTCTCTTTTAGTGCTTGGAGCTCTGTTTCTTTCCAACATAACAGCGAAAAGCTACAATACAACACCGATTGCATCTAGGTCAATTTTCCTGTGTTTGTCCTGCACCCTTTCAGACTGGTTTCCTTTATGTACTTTCCCGAGACTTTCTGACTTAAAAAACCGCCTAGTCGCCTCCATACACCCCCCTCTTCCAATGTAGTCGCTTCCCGTGTGTAGTGGACCTCTGACATATGAAGCATAGCCCAGAAACCCACCACCTTTAAACACAAGCCGAGGAATCTGCAGTCTACACTGTCACAGAACCCTTTGAGCCTCTGATTTAGACTCTTCATTCAGCTGTGTACCAAAGAACGACAATCGGTTCTGTCGATGCTTCATATTGCAAGCTCCACCGTCATTCCGCCATGTAAGAGTGGCAGTCTTTACTACTACAGTCAGCCGCCTGAAACCAGAAAGAATCTCTTCTGATCCAAGGCGATACGTAGCGTTAGTTGCGATATGAGCCACCAAAAGTAGTTGCTGCCCCCCTTGCTCGTCATGGCATCGGGAAGTATCCTTTCAGCAGAAATGGTTCAAATGATTCTGAGCACTATGGGACTTAACATCTGAGGTCATCAGTCCCCTAAACATAGAACTACTTAAACCTAACTAACCTAAGGACATACCACACATCCATGCCCGAGGCAGGATTCGAACCTGCGACAGAAGCAGCAGCGCGGTTCCGGACTTAAGCGCCTGGAACCGTTCGGCCACAACGGCCGTCCATCCTTTCTGCATCCGGAATGACTCCTCCCAGTATGCAGACAGAGTGCACACTGGATTCCTTCCGCTCCTTGGTAGCCACATGCCTAAGGGGCCCCATTAAGCGACTAACCTTGCCACCCGAGAGGCTTCTTCTGGAACAGCGCGAGCGACTTCATCTGGTGCAGGAACTTCGTCAGCGCAGATAGCACCTGAAACCTCTTCGTCAGACGAACTGGGATGGTCCTCTCGTCGACCCCCATGGGAAGCCTTTCACTGCCTGCCCTTCCCCCCCCCCCCCCCCCCTCTTGGAGTGACCTCCGACCTGACCACAGGTGATGGATTAACTTCAGTGTGGGCAATATAGGGGGATATGTGGGAGGTGCTGGACATCCTCCTAGACACTCGCGTCTGGATCCCCACAGCGACGCTCATTGGCAACAGCCACAAGCTGTGCGACCAAAGCCAACACCACCTGGACCTGTATGCGAAGGGTCACCAACTCGACTTGCATCTGAACACAGCGATCACAGTCCCTGTCCATACCAACGACTGTCCAGTTCCCATTTACTAGAACACTAAATGGTGCCTGACAAGCACACAAACACGCAAGAAATTAAGAAAGTAATCTAGTGCCTACACAGAAACTGAAAATAAGTCGTTCTTGTTTGAAGCTCGTAAATGCAACACACAAACAAACGTTGTACTTACCTTAACTGCGGCATCATCCATTTTCTGAATGCGTGAATGTTAACTTGCGCTGAATTCAGTCCTGTGAAGTCACGGACGAGCTATGAAAAGTAGACGATATTGATGTAGTGCAACGCTTTTTCACAGCCTTGTCTATCACAGTGGGAGTACTTTCCTCACTGAGGATACTTACCATACTTTACTGTTAGTAACTAAGGATAATCATTTAAGCATTATTTAAGACGAGTTGCGACAAACAGACGCATTTATTAATGATGTACTTCAGGGTGTTCATCCTAGTTGCTTCCATTTTATGCATAAAATGGAAACAATAACAATAACAATAACAATAAAAAGACGAGGACTAGTAGAAATCATTGGGTGACAGAAGAAATACTGAATTTAATTGATGAAAGGAGAAAATATAAAAATGCAGTAAATGGAGCAGGCAAAAAGGAATACAAACGTCTCAAAACTGAGATCGACAGGCAGTGCAAAATGGCTAAGCAGGCATGGCTAGAGGACAAATGTAAGGATGTAGAGGCTTATCTCACTAAGGGTAAGATAGATACAGCCTACAGGAAAATTAAAGAAACCTTTGGACAAAACAGAGCCACTTGTATGAATATCAAAAGCTCAGATGGAAACCCAGTTCTAAGCAAAGAAGGGAAAGCAGAAAGGTGGAAGGAGTATATAGAGGGTCTATACAAGGGCGATGTACTTAAGGACAATATTACGGAAATGGAAGAGGATGTAGATGAAGACGAAATGGGAGATATAATACTGCGTGAAGAGTTTGATAGAGCACTGAAAGACCTGAGTCGAAACAAGGCCCCGAGAGTAGACAACATTCCATTAGAACTACTGACAGCCTTGGGAGAGCCAGTCCTGACGAAACTCTACCATCTGGTGAGCAAGATGTATGAGACAGGCGAAATACCCTCAGACTTCAAGAAGAATATAATAATTCCAATCCCAAAGAAAGCAGGTGTTGACAAATGTGAAAATTACCGAACTATCAGTTTAATAAGTCACGGCTGCAAACTACTAACGCGGATTCTTTACAGACGAATGAAGAAACTGGTAGAAGCCGACCTCGGGGAAGATCAGCTTGGATTCCGTACAAATGTTGGAACACGTGAGGCAATACTGACCCTACGACTTATCTTAGAAGCTAGATTAAGAAAAGGCAAACCTACGTTTCTAGCATTTGTAGACTTGGAGAAAGCTTTTGACAATGTTGACTGGAATACGCTCTTTCAAATTCTGAAGGTAGCAGGGGTAAAATACAGGGAGCGAAAGGCTATTTACAATTTGTACAGAAACCAGATGGCAATTATAAGAGTCGAGTGACATGAAAGGGAAGCAGTGGTTGGGAAGGAAGTAAGACAGGGTTGTAGTCTCTCCCCGATGTTATTCAATCTGTATATTGAGCAAGCAGTGAAGGAAACAAAAGAAAAATTCGGAGTAGGTATTAAAATCCATGGAGAAGAAATAAAAACTTTGAGGTTCGCCGAGGACATTGTAATTCTGTCAGAGACAGCAAAGGACTTGGAAGAGCAGTTGAATGGAATGGATAGTGTCTTGAAAGGAGGGTATAAGATGAACATCAACAAAAGCAAAACGAGGATAATGGAATGTAATCGAATTAAGTCGGGTGATGCTGAGGGAATTAGATTAGGAAATGAGACACTTAAAGTAGTAAAGGAATTTTGCTATTTGGGGAGCAAAATAACTGATGGTGGTCGAAGTAGAGAGGACATAAAATGTAGACTGGCAATGGCAAGGAAAGCGTTTCTGAAGAAGAGAAATTTGTTAACATCGAGTATTGATTTAAGTGTCAGGAAGTCGTTTCTGAAAGTATTTGTATGGAGTGTAGCCATGTATGGAAGTGAAACATGGACGATAAATAGTTTGGACAAGAAGAGAATAGAAGCTTTTGAAATGTGGTGCTACAGAAGAATGCTGAAGATTAGATGGGTAGATCTCATAACTAATGACGAAGAATTGTTATTGGTGAGAAGAGAAGTTTGTGGCACAGCTTGACTAGAAGAAGGGATCGGTTGGTTGGACATGTGTTGAGGCATCAAGTGATCACCAATTTAGTATTGGAGGGCAGTTTGGAGGGTAAAAATCGTAGAGGGAGACCAAGAGATGAATACACTAAGCAAATTCAGAAGGATGTAGGTTGCAGTAGGTACTGGGAGATGAAGAAGCTTGCACAGGATAGAGTAGCATGGAGAGCTGCATCAAACCAGTCTCAGGACTGAAGACCACAACAACAACAACTACAGCAACAACTTAGTTGTACAATGAGAGGCAAAAAGATTGCCCTGCCCTAATGAAGTTAGAGCCTAATGACAGAGCACTATGCATGCCCAAGTTCAGAAGTGTCAGTGTTCACAACTCTAGCATTCTGTAGAGCTTCAGCCTGGTATTCTGGTATTTACACCGTCAAATAGAAGGAGTATAATAGTTAGGACACAGTATATGTCAAGATTCATTGCAATTTAACTCATAGAATCATTTCTTTTGAAAATGATTATTCGAGCATGTTTAACGGTCGAAAAATAAGAACTCCAGTTCGGTAGAATTACAGCAATGACGAACGTTTCACATCTGTTTCAATGACTGAGTAGCCGCCGGCGCGAAGGCTCGTCGTGTTCGGTCGGAGGGTTAGCTGCACTGTGTGTGTGTGTGTGTGTGTGTATATGTGTGTGTGTGTGAAAAAAAAAGTGTGAATGGTCCAGCGATGAATGTGAACGGGTGTCATGGGACGTCCGCCCCGTACTAATGCAAAAAATACTAACGAACAAAATCAGATAGAAAAGTTGACATGCTGACGGTTTACGAACATGAAGTATGACGTTCGAATCTAACTGGAGTCAATTGTCACTACTTTTTATTTAGACCTCTCCAGGTAATATTTTAAACCTTAATTCGTTACAAATTCGCTACAAATTGTGAAATTGTAGGTTTTTCTAGGTTCCACATTCTTTCAAAAGATTCCATTTTATAGTAGTCTAATCTTTAAAGAAATAGACAAATGGACACAGTTAAAATATTGAAGATAGAAGTATTTCTTGCAATTACTTCGACCGCCACCTAGCGTCTCTATAATTTTCAGTTAAGAGAAACGTGTCAGCTAACTAGCATATTTTTCAAAGTCCTTACCCGCGGTTTACACGAGGAAGTGTATGTGTCTTCCAGTATCTGTTGTTTCCAGTTTAATATTCGTCCTTCGATATAGGTACGCCTATTCGACCGCTCCGCGAAAAGCAAGAGGTCGGTAGCTCCTTAGCAGCGTGTCAATTTATTGCACTCGTAGATGTTTGTTTTGAAATCTAGTGACCGCTTTTTGGCTTAGTCAGCCAGCCAGTCAGGCAGTAGTAGCCAGCCGAGACACGAGCAGCAAAAGGGAAGTAACCGATACTGTGAGTTTTACGAGTTCCTAATCGGAAGTGATTTTTATAATATAATCTGTGTGCTTTAATAGCTTAAGTTGCTGTGTGTTAATTTAATATCTAATAGCCGCATTTCTCGCGTTTTCGTTTGCCTCGGAAAGTAAACCGATTTTGTGACATACTACAGGTTCCTAATTGGGGCGAATTATTTAGTTTCACCTGCGTATTAATCTAATTTATTAGAGACAATCCCTGCGTTTTCGTCAGGTTCTACGGCAGAATTGCGCAGCGCATACCGATAGTCCGTTTATCTGAACAGTTCAGTTTTCCACGGTCTTTAGCATGGACAGGGACTGCGATTGTTGTGTGCGGATGCGAGCCGAGTTGGTGACACTTCGCTCTCAGCTTCAGGCTGTGATGGCTTCGGTTACACAGCTTGAGGCTGCAATGGATGGGCACCACTGTTGTGGACTGGCCGTGGGGATCCAACGGACGTCTAGCACATCTGAGTCCTCCGATCGGTCCTCACTGGTGGCCAACCCAGTTACTGCTCGCACTGATGTTGACCCTTCACCTGTGGTCGAGTGGGAGGTCACCCCAGGGCGCAGCAGAGGGCGAAAGACTTCCCAGGCGGCCGCACATAACGCCTCCCTGGTTTGTCTGACAAACATGTTCCAGGTGCTGTTTGTGGCTGACACTGTCGCTGAGCCAGATGCCGTCGCCTGTCCTGTTTCAGAGGAGACATCTCCGCCTGCAAGATCCGGACTATCACAGAGGGTGGGATTATTGATAGGTGGGAGCTTCAACGTTAGGCGCGTTACGAGGTCCCTTAGGGACATGGCTGGCAAGAAGGGAAAGAAAACCAATGTGCACCCCGTGTGCACACCGGGTGTAGTCATTCCAGATGTGGAACAGGTCTTCCCGGATGCCATGAGGAACACAGGGTACAGCCAACTGCAGGTGGTGGCTTGCGTCGGTACAGAGGATACGTATTGCCTTGGATCGGAAGAGATTTTCTCCGCTTTTGAGCGGCTAACAGAAGTGGTCAATGTTACCAATCTTATTTGTGAGGTGAAAGTAGAGCCCACCATTAGCAGCATAGTCGACAGGACAGATTGCGGACCTCTGGTACAGAGCCGAGTGGAGGGTCTGAATCAGGGGCTCAGACGGTTCTGCGATCGCGTAGGCTGCAGATTCCTCGACTTGCGACAAAGGGTGGTTGGGTTTCGGGTTCCGCTGAATAGGTCAGGTGTCCGCTATACGCAGGACGCGGCTACACGGGTAGCAGGGGCTGTGTGGCGTGGACTGGGCTTCAGTCACAAAGGATGCAGGCCGAACACAGGAAGAACGTAGATACAGGAACCATCGGTATAACAGTTGTAAATTGTCGTAGCTGTGTTGGGAAAGTATAGGGTTATTACAAATGATTGAAGCGATTTCACAGCTCTACAATAACTTTATTATTTGAGATATTTTCACAATCCTTTGCACACACATACAAAAACTCAAAAAGTTTTTTTAGGCATTCACAAATGTTCGATATGTGCCCGTTTAGTGATTCGGCAGACATCAAGCCGATAATCAGGTTCCTCCCACACTCGGCGCAGCATGTCCCCATCAATGAGTTCGAAAGCATCGTTGATGCGAGCTCGCAGTTCTGGCACGTTTCTTGGTAGAGGAGGTTTAAACACTGAATCTTTCGCATAACCCCACAGAAAGAAATCGCATGGGGTTAAGTCGGGAGAGCGTGGAGGCCATGACATGAATTGCCGATCATGATCTCCACCACGACCGATCCATCGGTTTTCCAATCTCCTGTTTAAGAAATGCCGAACATCATGATGGAAGTGCGGTGTAGCACCATCCTGTTGAAAGATGAAGTCGGTGCTGTCGGTCTCCAGTTGTGGCATGAGCCAATTTTCCAGCATGTCCAGATACACGTGTTCTGTAACGTTTTTTTCGCAGAAGAAAAAGGGGCCGTAAACTTTAAACAGTGAGATTGCACATAACACGTTAACTTTTGGTGAACTGCGAATTTGCTGCACGAATGCGTGAGGATTCTCTACCGTCCAGATTCGCACATTGTGTCTGTTCACTTCACCATTAAGAAAAAATGTTGCTTCATCATTGAAAACAAGTGTCGCACTGAACCCATCCTCTTCCATGAGCTGTTGCAACCGCGCCGAAAATTCAAAGCGTTTGACTTTGTCATCGGATGTCAGGGCTTGTAGCAATTGTAAACGGTAAGGCTTCTGCTTTAGCCTTTTCCGTAAGATTTTCCAAACCCTCGGCTGTGGTACGTTTAGCTCCCTGCTTGCTTTATTCGTCGACTTCCGCGGGCTACGCGTGAAACTTGCCCGCACGCGTTCAACTGTTTCTTCGCTCACTGCAGGCCGACCCGTTGATTTCCTCTTACAGAGGCATCCAGAAGCTTTAAACTGCGCATACCATCGCCGAATGGAGTTAGCAGTTGGTGGATCTTTGTTGAACTTCGTCCTGAAGTGTCGTTGCACTGTTATGACTGACTGATGGGAGTGCATTTCAAGCACGACGTACGCTTTCTCGGCTCCTGTCGCCGTTTTATCTCACTGCGCTCTCGAGCGCTCTGGCGGCAGAAACCTGAAGTGCGGCTTCAGCCGAACAAAACTTTATGAGTTTTTCTACGTATCTGTAGTGTGTCGTGACCATATGTCAATGAATAGAGCTACAGTGAATTTATGAAATCGCTTCAATCATTTGTAATAGCCCTGTACATGAGCTCCAAGCGCTAATAGAAAACACTGGTGCTCAAATCGTTATAGGCACGGAAAGCTGGATAAAGCCGGAGATAAGCCCAGCAGAAATTTTTACGAAGAACCTAACGGTGTTCGGAAAGGATGGGCTAAATACGGTTCGCGGTGGCTTGTTTGTTGCTGCTATAAGTAATTTATATTGTCGCGAAATTGAAGTAGATAGTTCCTGTGAGATAGTATTGGAAGAGGTCATTGTTGACAACCGGAATAAAATAATAATTGGATCCTTTTTACCGACCTCCCAATTCAGATGATACAGTTGCTGAAAGGTTCAAAGAAAAATTGAGACTGATTTCAAACACGTACCCGAATCATACGATCATAGTTGGTGGTGACTTTAATTTACCCTCGATATGTTGGCAAAAATACATGTTTAATTCAGGTGGTACGCCTAAAACATCATCCGAAATTGTGCTAAACGCATTCTCTGAAAATTATTTCGAGTAATTAGTTCAGACAACGAAACAAACATGCCAAATTTAAACAGACGCAAAATCCCCAAGATTGGCGATTTTTTACAGAAGTTCGAAATTTAGCGCAGACTTCAATGCGAGATGCTTATAACAGTTTCCACAACGAAACTTTGTGTCGAAACCTGGCGGAAAACCCAAAGAGATTCTGGTCGTATGTGAAGTATGTTAACGGCAAGAAACAGTCAATGCCTTCTCTGTGCGATAGCAATGGAGATACTATCGAAGATAGTTCCTCCAAAGCAAAGTTACTAAACACAGACTCCAGAAATGCCTTCACTAAAGAAGACGAAGTAAATATCCCTGAATTCGAATCAAGAACAGCTGCGAACATGAGTAACGTAGAAGTAAATATCCTCGGGGTAGTTAAGCAACTTAAATCACTTAATAAAAGCAAGTCTTCTGGTCCAGAATGTATACTAATTAGGTTCCTTTCAGAGTATGCTGATGCATTAGCTCCATACTTAAGAATCATATACAACCGTTCTCTCGACGAAAGATCTGTACCCAAAGACTGGAAAGTTGCACAGGTCACACCAATATTCAAGAAAGGTAATAGGAATAATCTACTTAATTGCAGGCCCATACCATTAACGTCGATATGCAGCAGGATTTTGGAACATATATTGTGTTCGAACATGTATGAATTACCTCGAAGAAAACGGTCTATTGATACACAGTCAACATGGATTTAAAAACATCGTTCTTGTGAAACTCAACTAGCTCTTTATTCGCATGAATTTTTGAGCGGTACTGACAAGGGATTTCAGATCTATTCCGTATTTTTAGATTTCCGGAAGGCTTTTGACACTGTACCGCACAAGCGGCTTGTAGTGAAATTGCGTGCTTATGGAATATCGTCTCAGTTATGTGACTGGATTTGTGATTTCCTGTCAGAGTGATCACAGTTCGTAGTAACTGACGGAAGTCATCGAGTAAAACAGAATTGATTTCTGGCATTCCCCAAGGTAGTGTTATAGGCCCTTTACTGTTTCTTATCTGTATAAACGATTTGGAAGACAAAAAAATGGCTCTGAGCACTATGGGACTTAACATCTTAGGTCATCAGTCCCTTGAACTTAGAACTACTGAAACCTAACTAACCTAAGCACATCACACACATCCATGCCCGAGGCAGGATTCGAACCTGCGACCGCAGCAGTCACGCGGTTCCGGACTGAAGCGTCGAGAACCACACGGCCACCGCGGCCGGCTTTGGAAGACAATCTGAGCAGCCGTCTTAGGCTGTTCGCAGATGACGCTGTCGTTTATCGACTAATAAAGTCATCAGAATAAAAAAAAAAATTGGTAAACGATTTAGAAAAGATATTTGAATGGTGCGAAAATTGGCAGTTGACCCTAAATAACGAAAAGTGTCAGGTCATTCAAATGAGTGCTAAAAGGAATTCGTTAAACTTCGGTTACACGGTAATCAGACACATATAAAGGCCGTAAATTCAACTAAACGCCTAGGAATTACAATTACGAACAACTTAAAGTGGAAGGAACACATAGAAACCCAGATGTGGGGAAATCTAACCAAAGACTGCGTTTTATGGGCAGGACACTTAGAAAATGTAACCTATCTACTAAGGAACTGCCTACACTACACTCCTCCATCCTCTTTTAGAATACTGTTGCGCCGTGTGGGATCCTTATCCGATTGGACTGACAGAGTACATCGAAGAAGTTCGAAGAAGAGCAGCACGATTTGTATTATCGCGAAATATGGGAGAGGATGTCACCGAAATGATACAGGATTTGGGCTGGACATCATTAAAAGAAAGGCGATTTCGTTGCGACGGAATCTTCTCACGAAATTCCAATGACCAACTTTCTCCTCCGACTGTGAAAATATTTGACACCGACTTACATAGGGAGAAACGATCACCACGATAAAATAAGGGAAATCAGTGCTCGTACGGAAAGAGATGTGTTCGTTCTTTCTGCGCGTTATACGATATTGGAATAGTATAGAATTGTGAAGGTTGTTCGATGAACACTCTGCCAAGCACCTAAATGTGATTTGTAGAGTATCCATGTAGACGTAGATGTAGGACTGGTCTGATCGAATCTCAATGCGGCTTTTCTTTTTATCGTGTCGCAAATGTTTCGTGCAATATTTACTTTCTGTTATTAAATTATATTTTATTTTTTTTACTTATTTTAATATTTTCTTCAGTAAATAACTAATTGTTGTTATTATTGTTGATAAATTTGATGTCTAAAGATAACCTTCCTTGGAAGGTTATATTCATCTGATTTCTCCTAAAAATAGAAATAATATAGTAACAAGAAGATTTTTATTTTAAAATTAATATTGTTGGCCTAATAACTACGTAGGCCTTTTACAAGAAAATAAAATAAAATAAAAACAATGAGTAGGTTACGTATAGCTTCAGTGTTTTGTCCACATGTCATGGACATCAAGAACAGCTTAGATCCTTCGAGGCGTGGAATTTACAAGTCTATGGAAAAAGTCCTGATTCATGGCAATTCCGTCTTGCCAATGGTCCCGCAGGCCTTCATGAGTTGAGCCCGTAATGGTCTACTGGATTGATATAGGTGACTTCGGAGGCCAAGCAAGGCACTGAATAATGTTCTCCCTCCTTTGAAAGCAGCTCTGAATCCTAATGCTACGTTGTGATGGATGATTACCATGTTGGTAAGTAAGACGTCCTTTGGCGTACCAAAATCGAGCACCTGGGATGATTGCTTTTTCAAGAAATGTTCACAGCATGCTGAATTGAACTTACGTTTGGTACATTCTAAAGATCCTGCTCCCATCCAAGACATGCAGCCCCAACATTTCACACCGTCCGCTTCTGGCTCGTCTGGGCACGATGAGCGCGTCATATCGTTGCCCATCTGCGCGGTAAACAAGAGCAGGACCTCTGCTCGTGGACTCAGTTGTGCAGCCGCCAAATTTGCTAGTCTGTCCACGGCTTGTACTGCTAGTCTATCCACGGCTTGTACTGCTAGTCTATCCACGGCTTGTTCGTCAGACAACGATTCTTTAATAAGAGCACGGCTGGACCTGATCCAAAGGTCCTTTAATCTTCTGAAAGCCGTTCTCGACGATCCTGGGACATGAGAAGCTCTCCTTAGTTGCGGGTGATGGACAAAGGAGCAATCTGGACCATCCTGAGCAATAATTCATCTCCACTCCATGTAGAGACTTGTGGTCTTCCAGGTATTGGACGTATTGCTACCTCACCATTATCTATAAATAGTTCAGTTCATCTCGTTGTCGTGGAAGCGTCGACACCATTACGACTTTCTGCCTCAAATGCAATAACATCGTTATCAAAAGGAGCAATTATTCGCTCGCGAACATTCACATCAGCCATTTTGAAGCAGCCCCAATGCCAATCTCTTAGCTGAAAAGTATAGAGACTCGAGGTGGCGGTCGAAGTAATTGCAGATAAATAAATCCATTTTCAATATTTTTACTATGACCATTTTTCTGTTTGTCTTAAGATTAGACTATTACGAAATGGATCCTTTGAAAGAATGCGGAACATAAAAAAGCCTACAATTGCACAGTTTGTAGCGAATGAAGGGCTAAATTATTACCTGCACAAGTCCAAATAACAAGAAATGGCAACTGACTCCAGTTGTTCTTACCTTTTTGAGCATTTTGTTCGTTATTGTCCATTGTATTTGGTTGTAGTGGACGACACATGCCATCCGTTGAAGTTCATTATTGATCCCCTCACTCAGTTATTTTTTATTTTTTTTATTATAGAGACCCCAGTTAGATTCGAACGCTTGCCCTTTACGTGCGTCAACCCTCAGCTTTTTCACTCAGCCATTGAAACAGATGTGGAGTTCTTATATTTCAACAACATCTACGTGTTCGAATAATCATTTTTAAAAGAGATGACACGATTACTTAAACTGCAATGAATCTAGACATATACTGTATCATAACTATTACACTGCTTCTATGTGGCCATGCAAACGCTAAGCTGAAGCTCCACAGACCCCTAGAGTTGAGAACACTAGGACTTCTGAACTTGGGCATACGAAACGCTCTCTTCTTGGACTATAAATTATTTGGGAAAATGGAAATGAAGTCCCATGCTTCTTTACAGAGCGTAGGGGAACGATGCGGGAGACCCGCACCGCCTTACTAGGCAAGGTCCTAATGGAGGTGGTTTGCCGTTGCCTTCCTCCGACCGTAATGGGGATGAATGATGATGATGAAGACGACACAACAACACCCAGTCATCTCGAGGCAGGTAAAATCCCTGACCCCGCCGGGAATCGAACCCGGGACCCCGTGCTCGGGAAGCGAGAACGCTACCGCGAGACCACGAGGGCGGACATAAATTATTTATGCCGCGGAATCTTTTGACCTTCCACTGTACATGCAGAAGCATACCCGTACTCAATCAAGCCCAGAAATTCTCATTCACAGTGGAAAGGAATGTTAGAGCAGTCGCATTCCATCTGACGACCGATACGAGCTATTCACATGAACCTGATTTCACTTTTACACAGTATAGATTCAGTTATCAACCCAGAAACATTTGAAATTTTTAATTCCCGACATACCGCATCAATTATCTGGAACATTCTCCTACCAGCTTTTATTTACAACGAAGAAATAATTTACTTGTTCGTTTGTTCATCCGAAATTCTCTGGCCTATCACCACTCTACACATGTTGTTCTCCGAATACGCTACACTGATACAGCACCCTTTACCCAGTGTCAACAATACTAATATTCCAAATAATCATATCAGACAGGTTCAGAACCAAAATTTCTTGGTGCAAGTCTACTGTAATTGTAGAAATACGTCAGTGGAAGTAGTTTCCTTCTTAAACAAGGTTTCTTTTCTGGAAGTATAAACGAATTTCTCTGTTTGCCATAAGCGATTTGTATTTGATTCACCAGGAAGTGGAACTGTACAAGCAGTAGCTTGCAAATGCAAGTGACCAGAATACCAGTACATAAATAAAAATGAGAGAAATCTCTAAAATAGTAAAGTCATGTTTCTCTATTCGCGCATAAAAGCCGCTTAGTCAAAGCTTAGTAGGAACAAAACATACTAACATGTAACAGTTAAATTCACACTATATTTTATCATCATTAGCGTGTAGTGTGCAGTTGCGAAAGTTTTGTCATTTACTTGATGTATTTCGAGAATTTGACATTAATTAGTTTTGTAACTTCACTAAAATTGTTTCGTCAGATATTGAATTTGTTTCTCTTAGATACCTTCGTTGACTAATCTGAGATCTCACTATCTATCTAATGATTTCATCCTTAAATGGGCCACCTTTCTGTCTTTTGTAGTACTTTCAGCGTGGGTATCAGATATCAGAACATAATTAACATTGTAAAAAGATTATTTTCCTGCTACTACCAGCACAAAATTTAATACCTTGATCTGACAAAAATACAAATCAACAGAAAATGTGCTGCATGGCTATCAGACGTCATCATTGAGTCACTTTTCGAAATACGATTGTCTGTCCAAGATATTGCTGTCGAAGGCTGCAGTCACTGACTCTTGATCGCTTGTGTAGTATCCAAAGATGTTTTGGCGTTATTTGGTGCGGCGATGAGAGCTCATGGAAAACCATATAGTCGGATAGGGAGCGACGCTGAACTTGGGCCACTTGCCCTGTAAGGCATTCGTACTATTAATTGTCGACATGGAATAATTTATGCAATGTGGAAGCTTTTCCCACATCCGACCAGATGAATGCCGGGCTGCTACCCTCGTCCCGTCTGTCACATGATTTGCAAACGCTTCGAAAAGAAAACATTCTCACACTTTCCCACAAGAGATAAGAGTAATAGTTACAGGTGGATTCAGGCGGACTTGGCAAGATGTGGAGGCTAGAAGGGCAACAATCCCTTCCCCCCCTCTCACCTTCCTTTAAAGCTGTCATATAGCTACATTCAGATTGGGTCTAATACGCTGACCCCGTAAAAATTCGAACAGCCTTGTTTACGAATTCAAGAAATTGCTCCTGCGTTTCTGACGATTTGTCGGTTCTTCAGACTAATCATCAAAACTCTAGACAGTAGTGACGGAATCTGGGTTGAACATAACGTCCATGGTCGGACTGTTCAACGAAGTGACAGTAAATCGGCCATATAGTTTTCCGTCATACTAACTTAACATAACACACGTGTCGTAACCGCTTTACTACCCCACTCTCTGTTCTGTCTCGTTACTGACAAAAGAAATCCCCCACAGCGTGGTCCTAAACCATTAAGAAGACGGGGCTGTTGAATATCGAGAAATAAAGTATACTCGCAACAAATATACCAGATTTCTTTTGAGGTCGTTTACGGAGAAAAATGACCATACTGAATTTGCATGATGAAGTTGCTGTACACTGTCGAGTCGAACTGTAATGAATGCCTCCATTACATGATGAACAACAAACAAGGATGCCATCTGTTCTTTGTCACTGTGGTTTAATTCAACGTGAACAATTCTTACTTTGAGAAAAAAATAGTGTAGTATAGTCTTATACGCTCCACGTTACGTATACCGTTCGTGCAATAATTCTCAACGAACAGTGGAGACAAGCTCTCCTTAAGTGGTTTACTAAAACAACAAGCTGAAAATCGTTTGGTTTCCCATTCTACTCGCCATTGTAAGTGTACTAGAAGCGACTCTGGCTGAAGTATTGATTTCCATCTTAAATTATTCACAGGAAACATGTAAAATTTTTCTACTAAACGCATTTGCTTCGTTCGGAGCTCCAAAAGTGGTATTTGTGAGCTAGCACTTAAAGTTGACGAAGGTACAAGAGTACCAGAAATTCTGTAATTTTCTGAGCATTAGTTATCATGTTGATGAGGCGTGGAAGTTCTCGTAAAATGCGGTCTTAGTACCCACCCCAAAATCTCCGGTTGCCTCGGAGTACTCATCCGAGCCGCTGCCGGTCTGTTAGACTAATGTACGAGTTGAGGCGACCACTTTATGTAGTTTTTTATCTTCACAGATGATCCGCAGAGCCCTCTCCTTCTTCTGTCTCCCTTGTGGGCGGGAGACAGAAAGCGAAGATCTTCGTGTCATAGCGGTCACCGATGAGGATGATGACCCTGTAGAGATGGACCCACAGGTGAGCAACGCCGGCGATTATGTAGAATATAACACTCAGTCTTAGGGGCAGCCAGATTCTACTTACAACGGTCATTAAACACCATTTCAAACTGCAGATTACCGTGAGAACTTATCCATCTTCGGAAGTTGGCATATTTACCTGTAGCTTTAAGCAAGCCATCAATTATTGATAGTGTAACATCCACGTGATAAATTTTTGGCTACAGTGCGACGAGAGGAAATTATGCCTCTAACAGTTATAAACATTATCTATTCGACGTATGAAAAAACAGTGAAAACTTATAAATATTAATTATTTATATAATATTCTATGATATAATTGGACATATCGATGTGTATCAAACAGTGACAATGATAATTGTAAATTGCTTTTATGATCTGCGATTGTCTTCTTTTGTTTTTACCATTTGTTGGTTAGCTTATGTAGATTTCGGACGCATATCAAACTGAGGTCTGTTAAAAAATTGTAATTATTTGTTAATTATTACTTGAAAATAGAGCTCATTATTATTATAAATATGGGTGAATAATTATTTGTAACTTTAATTCCTCTCTCAGTATGCATTATTTGTGTTAATTATTTCTTTCATCTGCAACGCGCACAGCCATTGATGATAGCGATTTGTATCGCATTTTTTGTCTGTGTTTTCTTAGAAACAAATCAAATGTTTGCTTGATGAGGTCTAAACAGTGCACAATATGAAAGTATCGTTTATATCGTTTAATAAACATTTTAAATATTTACTTATTTGCTTTAACAATAGAAAGTCTCTATCAATTGTCTGCCGCCACCTTAACAATTATCTCTGCGGCAAATTCAAATTACGCAACTTATAGCGTCCCCAGTGAGGTAATAAGAAAACACTTAAAAAACAGTATTTATAAAGAAGAGACATTTAAAAATTGAAAAATATATTTTTATCATGTAGCCGTAAAACAATAATTTCTCTGTCTAAGTTTCGAATGCAAAGAAACATTACAAAGTGATCTAAAGAGACGACAAGATACGCTCTTTTGTTAATTTTTTAGTCGTCTTCACTTCTTCTCTTGTCTTGATTGCGTGTAGGCGGACATCTTGCGAGTGCTGGCAAATGTAAGCATATTTGTATGAGTTAAACAGATAATATTTTGATTTAATCTTATTGTGCACTTTTAATTTGTAAGAGGTGATCCCGATTTCATGTCCGCCTTCCTTGAATTAACCTGCATTCAAGTAATTTACAGTTCAACAATCGCAGCGGCCGAGGCAGCCAACGACGCCATTACGTGGCGATATTACCTTATGAAAAATTAGCGGAAGCGAAATACTCGCCCGCTATTAACATAATATTAATTTTTCTTCACAGCCGCACGAATTTGCAGAAATACGTAGCTTTAAGATTCTTATTTTCAGTACCATAGCCGAGAGCCAGACCCAGGACCCCGACTACAATACAATGGTTAACGGAGGTAAGAAAAAATACTCTCGCGCGAGTGTGGGCCGCAAGCGAAAGATCTTTTGCTTTAAAGTGAGCTGACTAGCAGAGGAAATTAATATGAAAAGTTTATTACATTGTTCAGCTTATATGCTCCTGTTTTAAGATTCAGCGAGTCTAACATTCATTAACGTAACAAATAATTTGAGATTAATATTGTTAAAAAGGAGAACTTCAGAAAAGCATTTAATCGTAAATCAAAATTAAATGAAATATCATTTTTAATTAAGGCCCACCACGTAAGTCGACAACAATCAAAAAATAATAATAACAATAATAGTATATTAAATTACGACGGCCGACGGACGCGAGAAACTCTGCAGACATAAATGCCGAACGTAATACAAATGTGTAAAAATAAATGTGCACCGGTGGTTCCGAACTCATTTTAATGAAAATAATTCGAATCAGATTGGTTCTTTAAAAACAGTGCTCATAGCACGATCGTTATAACAAACTTTTCTAGCTGATGTACGGAGCCGAAATTAATTACGCACGAGTTGCGAAGAATATTGTTTCAGGTAACGTATGTCAGTGTTGTGCGCGGCTGATATTCGGTGGTTTTAATGATCATTTTGCTGAAGATAACGGTTTCCATCATAATCCATAGTTGTATAGAATCTGTTGTATGAACTGTGATTTAGTGACACTTACACAACTTACAGACAACACTTTAACACGACGTTAACTTGGAGCCCTTTAGCAACTTGACCAGTTCTTTAGCCGGGAGAAAATTTATTTAGTAATTATTCAATGTAATAAAATAAGATTATCATTTTCATTTACAAATTAGTTAAATACCAAACCACTGAATAACACAGCGAACGCCACAGAGCTCCATGGATCTCCTCTCTAGCAGGCCGGAACTAGTTTTTATTGGATTGCTGCCTTACCGTCCAGCACCATAGCTGTGCGGCTAGCTCGGCTGTCATGCGGATGGTATGGGTTCGATTTCGGGAAGACTGGAAGGGGGTGCCCTGAGCCTCTTGAGGCCTATTAAGGAACTAATTGATAGAGAAATAGGGGCTCCAGGTCACAGCCGGGAGAGCGTCCGCAAGCCCAACTATACCCCATGAAACTACGTCATTGCCAGAGGAAGACACAGCAGTCGGTTTGTATCTGGGTTCCCTGAGGAGGCCCAGTGGACGGAGGTTACGCTTTTGCTATCTTACCCCTGTGTTGCCACTGAGGGGTGTCAGAGGTAACTGAGGTGTCTCTCGCCCCATATAAACCGTGGGGGACTGTCGTCTGCTGTCTGGTCTAGCTACACGTCCGACTCGTTCACTTTTTTCCCTGATACAATCATTACTCACATCTGTCAGCGACATTGCTCTCCTGGCCTCGATTTAAGTTCCCCAACTACTATCACACTTCAATCAGGTTACTGTCTGATGTTATTAACTCGAGATGGACTATGGTATGAACGCAGGGATGACGATCTTGCTGTATAGGCACTTGATATGTATGAAACAGGCGAAATACCCTCAGACTTCAAGAAGAATATAATAATACCAATCCCAAAGAAAGCAGGTGTTGACAGATGTGAAAATTACCGAACAATCAGTTTAACAAGCCACAGTTGCAAAGTACTAACACGAATTCTTTACAGACGAATGGAAAAACCAGTAGAAGCCGACCTCGGGGAAGATCAGTTTGGATTCCGTAGAAATACTGGAACACGTGAGGCAATACTGACCTTACGACTTCTTAGAAGAAAGATTAAGGAAAGGCAAACCTACGTTTCTAGCATTTGTAGACTTAGAGAAAGCTTTTGACAATGTTGATTGGAATACTCTCTTTCAAATTCTAAAGGTGGCAGGGGTAAAATACAGGGAGCGAAAGGCTATTTACAATTTGTACAGAAACCAGATGGCAGTTATAAGAGTCGAGGGACATGAAAGGGAAGCAGTGGTTGGGAAGGAAGTAAGACAGGGTTGTAGCCTCTCCCCGGTGTTATTCAATCTGTATATTGAGCAAGCAGTAAAGGAAACAAAAGAAAAATTCGGAGTAGGTATTAAAATCCATGGAGAAGAAATAAAAACTTTGAGGTTCGCCGATGACATTGTAATTCTGTCAGAGACAGCAAAGGACTTGGAAGAGCAGTTGAACGGAATGGACAGTGTCTTGAAGGGAGGATATAAGATGAACATCAACAAAAGCAAAACGAGGATAATGGAATGTAGTCGAATTAAGTCGGGTGATGTTGAGGGTATTAGATTAGGAAATGAGACACTTAAAATAGTAAAGGAGTTTTGCTATTTGGGAGCAAAATAACTGATGATGGTCGAAGTAGAGAGGATATAAAATGTAGACTGGCAATGGCAAGGAAAGCGTTTCTGAAGAAGAGAAATTTGCTAACTTCGAGTATAGATTTAAGTGTCAGGAAGTCATTTCTGAAAGTATTTGTATGGAGTGTAGCCATGTATGGAAGTGAAACATGGACGGTAAATAGTTTGGACAAGAAGAGAATAGAAGCTTTCGAAATGTGGTGCTACAGAAGAATGCTGAAGATTAGATGGGTAGATCACATAACTAATGAGGAAGTATTGAATAGGATTGGGGAGAAGAGAAGCTTGTGGCACAACTTGACCAGTAGAAGGGATCGGTTGGTAGGACATGTTCTGAGGCATCAAGGGATCACCAATTTAGTATTGGAGGGCAGTGTGGAGGGTAAAAATCGTAGGGGGAGACCAAGAGATGAATACACTAAGCAGATTCAGAAGGATGTAGGTTGCAGTAGGTACTGGGAGATGAAGAAGCTTGCACAGGATAGAGTAGCATGGAGAGCTGCATCAAACCAGTCTCACGACTGAAGACCACAACAACAACAACAACAGGCACTTGATCGCCAACTAACCAAACATCCTTTACTTCACTATGCGGTAATTTACTTTCAGTCCTGATGCAAATGAAGTAATTACTTCCATACTTTCTGAAACGTGGCCCGGATTTGTTGCTGGATAAATAGGTAACTCATTCAATCGCCTAGGCGACGTTCTCCATCAGCTCAATATTGTACGGCTCAAGTGGTGGGTTTGAACGTGTTACACTACTATCTGACTCAAAATACAACTTTTGTAAACATCTTGGTTTGTGGACTTACGAAGCGGGGAAAGAATTAAAAGAACAACAACGAATAAAAAATGACGATGAAAATAAAGCTCCCACAGGAATACAACGTGGTGCGACTGCAGTTCCGTTTGGGCCCACGTCAACAGGAAGGTGTTTTTTCCGAGGGCACACGCGAAGCAGAAGACGCGGATGTCAACTGATGCTGCAAACGCCAGTCGTGAGGAGCGTCCTGGGCTAGAGGAGACGCAGCATGAGGAGCCCATCATTGGAGAAGTAAGACAACATTATAATTACCAGGTAGGGAAACATGGATGTAACTACTTAGACAAGGTACAAATTCCAGTTCTAACATTGTGCACATTGTGGCGTCAGCCGTTCTTCTATCTGATATTTACTGATAGTGCATCTCGCTTGACATACGACCACCTTATTGGAATAGAACTTTTGTTCATTTTTATGTTGTAACTTATTTTGAAGGCACAGTTCACTGAGTTCAACTGATGTTGCAACTTCTTGCCATTCTCTGACAGAACTACGTCACTGCTAAACATCAAAGTTTCCTTTACTTCTTCCTAAAATTTAAGCCCCTTTCCAGTTTCTGTTACTCCTTGTTGAATATGCGTATGGAAATGGGTTTCAGCTCTCTCTGCCATCTGTCAACTACTGCCTATCTTTTATGAACTTCGATTATTTTAACTGTACTCTGGTTTCTCTATAAGTTGTAGATAACTTTCCGCTTCACGTATTGTATTCCTAGTACCTTGAGAATGTCAAATATTGCGTTCCAGTAAGCACTGTTAGAAGCTTCTCGAATTGTGCGAATGATGTAAATATTTATTCGCCCTTTTTGGCTGCGTCAATCAGTTACATGTTTTCGTTTTGAAAGAGAAATCCATTGGAAGATCCTGTTCTGAGACACTGCTTCTGATATGTACAGAAGTCCCTCACAGTGGATTAGAGCCTTGGAATTTAATATGTTATTAGTTACGAATGTCATCTTAAAACTGAATATTTTTTACTTTTATTTACATGTTCACTATATAAAATTTCAGTTTTACCGAGTTCTGTAGTAGCTTTTTAAGTGACGTAGTAGTTTACGCTGACAGTGTCTCAGGAATGTAGGGAATTAAAAATAATGGAGAAAATGTAATAAAATTCACTACACACGAAAGTGGAGAGCGGAGACCGAGAGAAATTGCGTCCCTCTCTCTCGTAGAGCCGCGACGGAACCAAGGTACACCACTCGCTGGACTCACACCTCGTTCTTTTCGCAGAGGCCGTTTTGCAAACATTGGAAACAAGGGAATATTGCACTACTATTTAATATGGAAAACTAAACGGCAGCTCTCTTTGAATGAAGTTAAATGCATGATAACGCACACAGCCTGCGGAAACTATAGTAGAGTTGCAAAGATCGGCAAACCGTAATAATTAACTGAGAGTACTAATGCAAGGGTTTCAAGTAGAAATCAGCTGTATTATACGTGACCTTTTTCCAAGACCATATTCTAATTTGCATTTGCATAAAATTTCACGCTCAGGATTTGTGAAGCTACAAGCTTCACATTTCGAGTCCTTTTTTTCAGATGAACGATGCGGCTGTTACCTCTTCGGCCGCCGAGGCACCCTCCAGCTCAGACGGCGACGCTTCCAGTGCAGAGGAGGCGCTGCCTGCAGCTCGCCGCAGACGCGGCTACCGCTGTTGCTGGGCGGAACGGCTCGGCTTCAGAGAGGTGGTGCGGCACAGGGTGGCTAGGGCTACCGCCTGAACAGGGGATAAGACTTTCTCGTGAGGCAAAGAACGTAAAGTTTGGTGGTGAATATAGTTCCATGTGGAGTTGAGATATGTCTTCAAACGGGGACAGTTTGGGAAAATGTACTATTATGGGAAGATGTCTGCTGATAAGGTGGCAAGATAGGATACGAAATGAGGAGGTATGGAGGCGGGTAGAGCTAATGTGTTCCAGATCAAACCCTTTGAAGACTACAGTGCATCAGTAGTACGGGTACGTGCAGAGAATACCCAGCAACTGGTGGCTAAGGAAGATCTTAATCTGGGAGTCGCCTGAACGATGAAGAGGAAACAAGGCGCTAAGCAGAGGAAGATGTCAAGTCTAGGACTGGAACCGAAGCAGCCTCTGGAGGTCGAAATCGTCTAACTCTTAGAGTTAAACGCCGAAGAAGAAGAAGAGGACCTCTTCAAAAAATGTGTTTAACTTCGACTTAGTAACTTTCTAACAGATAACTGACAGAACAAAGCGTGATTTTCTGAATGGTTTCTCACCTGTGTTTCTAAGCAAGATATACTGCGTTGCTGTTAGTCGTCAAGACTTTATTCGCAATCAGTAATGGAAGAAGACTTTGAATCTGAATAACACTCTAACGGGATGGAGTTGGGCATGCAGTGAGCTATGTTTCGGGAAGTACATAGCCAAGCTTAGGGCGTATCAAGCAAACACTTTAGCGACGCTACAGTGTTGCAGCGGAGCGTCCGGTGTCAATGAAAACAATCAGTAAATTTTATTTTCATGCCAGTTTCGGAGGAGTCATGTGGATCTATGACACTAAAATCAATGTCGTTTATCTCAATAAACCTCCTGCTTATCAAACAAATAAAATTTGAATGAAGATATCACATAAACGTTTATTGATTTTGTTAACGTGTTTATAGGGTTTTACACTGTAGCTTAATTATGTAAACGTTCTGCTGCGGAGTATTTTGTATGATGGCACTGGCTCAATATTCATTAACAGATAGAGCCTAGTAGGTATGTGCTGATGATAGATTCCGAGAGAGGGACATATAGAAATTAGTGAACCAATGATCAATTCACTACCCGAAAACCGTGTAAGTTACAGTTAAAACATTCATTGACTTTAAAATGTATTACGAACCACATGGAAATATAGAAAAAAAGGTTATGGAATTATACAAGCTAGCTTTGTATTGTGTAAACACAAAAGTGGAGAATCAGCACGTGTAAATGAAAGTGATAGAATCACTATCACCAAGTTATCGCAGAGGTATGACGTCGATGAGAGACACGGGTATGTGTGGTGTAAATTATGGATCTGGAACTCAAGTCACACAAATAAAACATAAGAAGAACAAATATGCTCTCCATATTGTCTAGTGCCTCGTGATAGTTTACAGAAACTACGTCTATCCAAAATTCAAGTAACCTCCACAATTTTACATTGGAATCATCTCTAAACACATTCAAATCCCACCCACCATCCAATCCCAACGTCCGTAATCCCCACCGCACACCCTTTTTATTTTATATGTTGTTTGTATGGCTTAATATTTTAATTAGTTTTGTATTGCTTATTGTTGCGAGCACGACAGATAAAATACGATTTTAACTATTAGTTTCTGCAGTTCAAAATATTTTAACTTTATGCACTTTGACCTATTATGTGGGGACACGCACAACACTGAAAGATTTCTTGCTGTGGACGTACGATGTTTAATTTGCAAACTATTTTTATGTAACACTAATCTGGCTTGTTAGATATGGAACATGGTATCATTACTGTAACTAATTACGGAATAAAAAAAATGCCCTTTGCTAATTTCATCTCTTGAATGCACAGAAAATTATTCTTATTATATGTCCGGAAGATACAATATGTTATGTTCACTAAGGCAAAGATTGCAATGGATTTTTTTAAAAAATATGAACACGATTAACCGCCACGACTAATATGAGAGCATGAAACTAAAAAAAATGAAATTTTATTTATAAGTTATCAGCCAGAACAGGTTTTGCCCAGCAGTCTTTGATCAGAAACAAGTAAAATTTTATCACTCATGAATCATTTGTGTAACTGATAACATAATAGCAGCCGCCCATGTCCACTTGAAAATGACATTATAAAATCCACAGTTTCTCTCTGAAGTCTCCAGGAAGCTGAAAGAGATAATTTTAATGTACCATTACCTGCCCGCTACACTGCTTTCATTCAGTTTAATTTGAATTTGCCGCGGCAGCGGCTCCCGCGATAGCTGCACGGCTCTGCGTCATGAAAAATTCCTAATATGGTGAAAACTGCTAAGAATATGGAATGAAATCTTTGGCAAGCTAGAAATAAATTATTACAGGTAATAATTTTAACAATTTCTATATTAAAAAAAATCAACATAAATTGAAAGTACGCACCTTTTACAAATATCAACCTCCAATGGCATCTTTCTCGATCAAAGGGCAAAACGAAGACTACCTAGGCATTCAAGCGAGCGTCACAGGCTCTTACAACTTTAACGGCTTCGAGAAGACAGAGAGAGTAATGTTTTAACCTCCACTATTTATAGGCAATTTAATAAACATCTTTGTAATTATTTTTCATTATCTGCTTTGATTCATACATTCGCCGACCACAGACGGTACGTCACATAAATATTGACATTTTTATCGGTTGTAAACCGTAATTAAGTATTTTATGAATATAATTAGTGTAAAATATATAGTTAATGTTCTTGAAACAACTGATATGCAGCGATAATTAAAGAGTAGCATCTTTATTTAATGTCTATGAAAATAAAAAAGGATCAAAAGCGACGCGACTTTACGGCCGAGGAGGAAGGACGTATTTTGTGGTAGATACACTGTTTTATTTCGCTATACGGAAGGCAGCCATTGAGCGGCTACACATACTTGACGTAAGTTATTCGTATTTATTGCTAAAATAAACTCGTTATTATTATTACAAAATGAATTTCTTTGTAATAGTTGTCACTTCAAATGCTCGCAGTGGCTAATTATTTTTAATAAGCATTTTTTCAGTAATTTGCGTTGCGAGAAGCTCATCTTCCGATGCAGCCTCTGGTCGGTCATTACGCGCCGAAGTATTAATGTGTTAACAGTAACTGTAAATGCGAGAGATTTCGTTATAAGAACTTTTTAAATTGCAACAGTTTACGTTAAAGTTCATGTTTTTAAACTAGACAGATTCCATGAGTTCGGTAAGTTTTATCTTGGCCGCTCCACGGCAACAATCAGAATTCTCTCAAAACTTACTTTGCAATCAATAAATAGAAATTAACAAAATTACATTCAATTCAGTTAACGGCAACTATATTTCAGTCATCACGTTCAAAATCTAAAGTTGGTACATGAATAACTGGGGCCTTTCAAGAACCCGTTTCATACTTACTTATGCACGTAAGCAAAAGTGGTAAGAAAAGATAATATCCCTGAGAGAAAGAAGCATGCTGATAAATTAAAAATAAAAATATATAAAATATATATGTAATTTTTTTGGTATATGACGTAACGAACAACACTGACGTCACAAGTGGCGCCCAACAACGTGAGGGCCAGAAATTTTATGTACCAATATTAAGTACACAGAAATTGACTGAGATATGGTTGTCCGTCTAGAAAACTATATTTAAAAGAAAATGTTTTATGTATGTAATAATATGTATGTGAAATTAATGCTATATACGTAATCTATATCGATGTACCACAAAATAAAAGACTTGTACGAGATCCAACCAGTGAAGATAAATAGACATGAAGCTGACTATGGTGGTGGTGGTGATTAGTGTTTAACATCCCGTCGGCAACGAGGTCATTAGAGACGGAGCGCAAGCTCGGGTTACGAAAGGATGTGGAAGGAAATCGGCCATGCCCTTTCAAAGGAACCATCCCGGCATTTGCCTGAAACGATTTAGGGAAATCACGGAAAACTTAAATCAGGATGGCCGGAGACGGGACTGAACCGTCGTCCTCCCGAATGCGAGTCCAGTGCGCTAACCACTGCGCCACCTCGCTCGCTTTGAAGCTGAATAGATGCGTACCATTGTCTCGACTGAGACAAAGACAACACCAAGCAACAATAACTAATAAAGGTAAGCTTGTAGGGTGGAAACTAAAGGAGGAAAGGATCTGGGGGGGATGCACTGTGTTTATCTCCTTGAGTTAAAATTTGTCAAAAGTGTTTATGCAATTTGTTTTAACGTCAGTGGATAGTGAAACAGATTCATTTACTACTACCGAACAAAAATCAGTGTTAGAATTCTGAGACAGTGATTAGTGTTCTGGATTTGAGGTCACACAATCAGCTGTCTGAATCAAAGAAATGCTAGTGCAGTTGATTGCCACAGTAATGTTTTTGCAGAAGTAAAATTTTTCAGTGCAACGGAAATATAACGAGTGTAACTGTTAGTTTCAGTAGTAATAGTAGTAGGTATCTTCCTCGCTTTACTTGATTTCAGTGTTTTGTATGTGCTTTGTGTAGTTAGTATATTTAGTTTGTGTGTCACTTTTGGGGGAAATAGATTTTGTGTGTACTCGTGTCTTACCAGTCCGGATTAATACTAGTCGAAATGGTGAAGACACGCATGGACAAACGGTTAGGCTATGACACAAACAAAAATATACAAGAGTTTCCTGTGAGGTACTTTAATGGATATATATATATATATATATATATATATATATATATATATATATATATATATATATAATGAATGGATGAAAATGGGGAAGAAATGGATTTAAATATTTTTGTTATTTGCTCTTTCAGTACGAACTTTGTTGTAGAACCCCCTTTTTTTACGTGTGGTAATAAAAATTCATTTAGACAGAATTAAGCACATTTAAAATTACGTGAACTTTAGCAACCCTCTCATGCTGATAAATTCCAACCAACTGATTAATAACATTTATGACTTTGAAAATCATTTAAATTAATTTTTTTACATATTCCGGCTTTGGCACACATTTTCTAAATGCAGTGGGTTTTTAAATATTTATTGAATTTTTTCCCAGCGTTAGCTATGGAACACAAGACTGTCTCTGTTAGCATAAAATGGTTAAATATTGCCAAGCCGACCTGAACGTTTGATCATCAATGACAAAACACACTTCACTATACGTTTAAGTTATTTGCTATAGAAATTGAAAGAACCAACAAATTAACAACTTCAACATTAATTATCCGTCTAAGAATGCACAAATGTAAAACCAGTAATAAATTCGGTCAGCCTCAGGATCGCTGTAAAAGAAAAATATTTCGTAATTCACTGCTAATTTTACCTGCTCCCGATTTACGGGTTTGGTTAATTTTATAGCGGAACAATTTTTTAAATGCGCTGGCGCTGTAAATCGTTCGGTCGCGGCACAGCCCAGCAACACCAACGATAATCGCTAAAAAAAGTGCTGAAAATTCTTTAAAGAAATATTATAGATGACATGGGCAAGCTAATTTACATTAGTAATACATAATTTTGATAAATTATAATGTATTTAGACCACAACAATAATTAAAATTACACTCCTTTATAATTTCTCCTCTAATGGCGGCTAAAGACAGATACAGACAAAAGAAGTCTACTCATGCATATAATGCCCCGTCACAGGTTCCTCTCCCTATCAGCTCTCGAGGAAGACGACAAAGAATGCACATTATGTAGTGCTATTTATACTATTGCTGATTATGAATATCTCTTTGTAATCTTACAACATTATTTTCCTCTGTGGCTATATTTTACATTTTTTTCATCGCAGATATTAACATATTTCGTAATTACATTATGAGTATAGAAATATTACAATCATAAATACATCGAGAATATTATTACAGAAAATATTACAATAATAACCAACGCCCTTTATACAAAATTAAATAATATATTTTGTTAAACAATTACAGTACATACGAATTTGCTTCATAGCAGTGTACATAGTACAATTAAACGTCATTTCAGTTTATTAACAGTGTGTCTGCTGCCAGGGAACGTTACAGTACCCACCCACAATCACTGGTTCTCAACTTCAAAACCCGGAAGCTGAGCAACCTGAAACGGACAAAATATTAGGCACTAATCAGGATGAAGCTCAACTGAGCAAAGAAATGCACTCCATTGCTGGCACAGGAAAAGAGGATCCTACTGCATCGACAGCAAAGGTACAACAAGTACCTGTACCAACGACCGATTTTCTAACGGTGCTGATGGAACAATTAGACATGAGAGACAAGCAACAGGAGCAGGCATTAATTACCCAAGTTAAGGACATTTTAGCGGAAGAACGTCTCGAACGTGAGGAAGAGGAAAGACAGGAATGCTTTGAACGCGAACGCAGGGAACAGGAGCGTGATGCTCAGTTCCTTCCCAAAATGAGTGAAATGTTTGAACAACGTGACAGGGCGCTAGTGTCATATTTGTCACAGGAGATCGATGTAGTAAAACAGCAAGTGACTGACTTTGTAGACCAGAACAGAGACATTCTACAAAAGGTCACGCAACTGGACGAGCGCGTGGGTCACTTAGACAAGTCTCAGTGTGTGTTGGAAAAACAAGTGAGAGATATTGTTAATACTGTTGATGAAATTTCCTACTCACTCGAACAGCGAGTCGAGGATTGCGTATCACAGGCTGTAGCACGCTTAGAGGGTGGCGAGCAGTCATTGACCCCGCATCACATTATAAAATTACACGGAACGGAAATGTGCCGATAAATGTATGCCGAATTGAAAAAGGTGACTGCGAGAAAGTTCAACCGTACTCGCCAGTCAATTGTTCAGGCGTTGTCGCCGCCAACGGAGAGGTAGCGCTACCAACTGTAGCGCAAGTAAAGCACGAGGAGCCACTATTAAAACACAGGCAGGTCCAGACGTTTAATGATGAGAAAAAGAATGTCCATCCGGTAATATTTATAAAAAGTTTCCGGAATGTACTCCAGGCATCATGGACTGAGCACCAAAAGGTTCAGTTTGTGATCTCTTTCATCACAGGCGACGCGGCATTGTGGGCGATGGAAATCGCGGAGCAGTGTCCGTCGTTGTCTGAATTCGAAGGTAAATTTCTTGCCAGATACTGGTCCAGGTCTGTTCAGGAGCGTCTCCGGAAACAAGTGTATAACCTGGAACCATTCAATCCCCGTTTAGGTAACTTGAGAAAATATTTTGAAAGATACCTGAACAAAACCAGATACTGAGACGAACCCATGCCTATCAGGGACGTTCTAAGAATTTTGAAGGGTAAACTGCCTATAACGATAAGAGAGAAACTTGTACACGTCCTTGACACGGACTTGAAGTTGTTTATGTCAACCATAGACTCCCTCGATTTAATACACGAGGATGCCAGGCAGGGAGATCAGAGGAGTACAAACGACGGACAAGCGAACGGAAAAGGAAAAAAACAATCCAATAATAGCCCTCGTAAGAACGGATATTCAAAGAGTGACGCATATTCGCAACGGGAAAACTTAACTAAGAAAGGAAACACTATGAATAGTATGCTCACTGTGGATGATCACTGGCACAGCACCGGATACAATACGTACCAGCATGGCCAGTCAAACCCGTCTTCACCAAAGAGAGGTGGAGAAAACTGCAATCGAAAGAGACGAGGCGAAGGGGGAGGAAACTCCAACTTCGGCAATAAAAATATGAGAACTAACAATGAGTAGTGGCAAAGGGCAGGACCAACAAACTGGCAGGCACATCAAAACATGCCGTCAGGTCATGTGCCTGTTAATCACGTCAATGTCATCCCGATACCACCGCCTCCACCTCAGCCTCCGAACAATCAGTCACACGTGTACGCACCGCAGTGCACGTCACCAGTTGTGACTGATAATGTTCGAATAAAATGGTTCAAATGGCTCTGAGCACTATGGGACTCAACTGCTGTGGTCATAAGTCCCCTAGAACTTAGAACTACTTAAACCTAACTGACCTAAGGACAACACACACATCCATGCCCGAGGCAGGATTCGAACCTGCGACCGTAGCGGTCGTGCGGTTCCAGACTGTAGCGCCTTTAACCGCTCGGCCACTCCGGCCGGCAATGTTCGAATAACCGATGTGTCTGATCACGTGTCGGCAGTGTGCGACAGGCCGTCAAACTCTGGCCGACCTCTGTAGGCCCTTCCCAGACGGTCGGCAAAATGAAGGATGGGGCAGACAGAATGTGGGGGTGAATATGCTCCGCTACAATGACGGATGCGAGATGAAAGATAAACTGACAGTTGATCCGCGACCGGCGGACCAACAAGAAATAGAACATGTGCAGGCTGCCTTTGTGGCAAAGATAAATGGGGTCGAAGTAATAATAATATTGGATACAGGGCGAGTGCTTCTTGTATTGATGAGCAGTTATTCAGGTGCGTGGATCGTGTGAAAAAGTTACCGAGCCTGCCAGTAGAAAATTGTAGTATAGTAGGTGCTCTATGGGGCAGGGTGCAGCTAATAAAGAATCAGGTGCAGGCAGAGATTGCCCTGGAAAACGATGCCATACTGTGCTCATTCCTGGTGGTCAAAAATCTCACAGTACCTTGCATCCTGGGCCTTGACGCGCTTGGGGAATTGAAGGCAAAAATTGACCTCTCCCGAGCCAGATGCACCTTAACCTATCTAAACTGACAAATTGATCTGGCATTAATGAGGACTCCGGACGCGTGTATGAACTACTGCCGGAACGTCCGGGTAACTTTAGAGGATCCTGACGCGTTGAGTGACATCAACTGTGTTGTAAACCAAGAAAGCAGCGAACCGGAACCTAGTTGGGAACGGGAAAATGCTATTATTAAGCAACATATTGCATCAAAAGTAGCTGAATCTTCGTACCTCAGCCAGTCACAGCAATCTGATTTGTGCCAAGTGCTGAACCAATTTGTACAAGTGTTTTCAGAAAAACTGGGGATAATAAAAGAGTATGAGTTCGACATGCAAGTAAAACCTCACCAAACATTCAACTGTGCTTCCTATTCAATGCCATGGTCGAAAAGACAAACCGTGGGGAGAGAAATTCAGGGAATGCTGCGGTAGCAAATATTAAAACCGTTTATATCCAGGGATACTTTAGTGTTTAAGTCTAAAATGTGTAGTGTGTAAAGGTAGATGTAAGTTGTATGCCTAGTTAGTAAGATTTATTTAATGTTTATTTGATTTTATACTTGTGCTTGTTAGATATAGAGTAGTTGCTAAGTGTATGCATGAGTGAGTTGTGACAGAAGGAGAATACTGCACTTAAACAAGTGCCGTGACAGAAAAGAGATTCGCAAATGAATCTGCATAAGGACGCTCTGCACAGGATAAACCTTGAAAAGGGAAGAAGCATTGTGCATGGTCGTCGGACGCGCAAATTAACAGCGAATCGCTGTACAAACTCGCGAATTCGCGTATAAAAAAAATTTCAAACAGAATAATATCTCTTAACTTGCACACTGATTCCAGCTTGAAGGCGCTTGCAGGTACACCCGCGCGTAAGCAACGCAGCTGCAAACGCAACAATGACAAAAGTTTCTGAATCAGTGTTGAATGAATAAATAATATACATGTCATAAAACCTACTGAACTCACAGGTCAATCACTGAATGCTAAGTATAAACGAACCAAGAAGGAACTCTAATTGAACCATATGTATATATAATTTATTATGTAACTCTAGTAAAATGCTATAAACCATGTTCCAATTTAAAAGTGACAATCCGAACGGTCAAACAGTGATAAAACGGATGAACTGAACTACGAACTGGAACGACATAAAAGTGTGCAAGAACACAACATGTGTGACTGTGTTTAACAGTGGAAGACTGTCCTGAAAGTATAGTGAACAAAAGAATAAAAATTAATATCTCAGATGGTGTGCCTTCCCCAGAAAATAATTTAGATGCGAAACATGATGTACATTCACAGTATGGATAAATGTTTCAGCGAAGAAGTGAGACTTCTGATAAACGGAGCCATAGCAGTGGACTGTGAAAATACGCTATAGGTAGCGCACAGCGAACTGTGGTTTCCGGACCGGCAGATGCACACTAGAAGCGACGCAGGCCAAGTGATATGAAGCGAAAAGTGTCACCGCGACGTACTCAACTGAACACTCACCATAGTGACAGTGCGTGCTGCGATCAAGTGAACACTTAGCTTAAAACTACAGTTATGTTAAATCAGTGTAAAATGTGTGAGTTCGTACCAGAACTTATTTAAAGACCTGGAACTCGTTCGTTCGTACATTCTTACAATACATTCCGTAAACAGTGAACACGAGTGACTGTGGAGTGTTTGGGATACTAATGAATTTTCTTCCAACACTTATAGCAGGTATATTTACTTTATTATGCTGATTAACTGATACTCGGTGAAATGTTTACATGTTGCGCGACGCGGCGAGCGATCGGCGGTTGTCCTGTCCTGGCAGCGGACGCCGCGCCACGCCCACCGACCGGCAGCTGTTCGCGCCTACGTCGCCGCTTAGGCTGCTACAAGCGGTCACATACGCTATCGTCTACGCCAGCAGCGACACACCGCCAGACCAACAACAAACCGCCGTCGGTTACGTTTACTTCGATCAGATCCCAAAATGTTGCAGTCGACGATGAACTGATATACCATATAAAATTGTAACAGTCAAAAACACAAAGTCTAAAACAATTATCTGTACAAAAAAAAAGACTGTTGGACGTTATGTAATTTCATGTTTTAGTGATGATTTTTTGTAATGTAAATGTATACGTATATATTTGTCTGTTAATTTGTGTGCAGGTGCTACACATTCAATGTAAATCAAAATTAACAGTAATAACAACAATCTGAAGGCTCCGGGCTGGTTGTTTTTTGGGCCGTTTTTTCCCCTTACGCCTGTAACCCGAATGGGGAAGCGTAAGTCAAAGTGCCTCAGGTCTGTAAGATACCGGATTGTACCTATTCATAATAAAACAGAAAGACAGATGGGACTGATAGACACACTCACCTGTAATTGTGAATTATGTATGACACCCATAATTGTGTAATGAACAGAATACTGAAATCTGAATTGAAATAGGTGGGCCAAACATAAACTGAAATATAAAACCGTAGTGAGTCTGTACATAAACAGTGGACTTTATTACGTACACCCTCACTAGGGGGCCCATGTGACGGTACGTCACATAAATATTGACATTTTTATCGGTTGTAAACCGTAATTAAGTATTTTATGAATATAATTAGTGTAAAAGATATAGTTAATGTTCTTGAAACATCTGATATGCAGCGATAATTAAAGAGTAGCATCTTTATTTAATTTCTATGAAAATAAAAAAAGGATCAAAAGCGACACGATTGTACGGCCGAGGAGGAAGGACGTATTTTGTGGCAGACACACTGTTCTGTTTCACTGTACGGAAGGTAGCCATTGAGCGGCTACACATACTTTACGTAAGTTATTCGTATTTATTGCTAAAATAAACTCGTTATTATTATTACAAAATGAATTTATTTGTAATAGTTGTCACCTCAAATGCTCGCAGTGGCTAATTATTTTTAATAAGAATTTTTTCAGTAATTTGCGCTGCGAGAAGCTCATCTTCCGATGCAGCCTCTGGTCGGCCATTACGCGCCGAAGTATTAATTTATTTTTCAGTGTCAACAGTAACTGTAAATACGAGAGATTTCGTTATAAGAACCTTTTTAAATTGCAACATAAAATTAATTTATGTTAAAGTTCATGTTCTTAAACTAGACAGATTCCATGAGTTCGATAAGTTTTATCTTGGCCGCTCCACGGCAACAATCGAAATTCTCTCAAAACTTGCTTTGCAATCAATAAATAGAAATTAACAAAATTACATTCAATTCAGTTAACGACAACTATATTTCAGTCATCACGTTCAAAATCTAAAGTTGGTATGTGAATAACTGAGGCCCTTCAAGAACCCGTTTCATATTTACTTATGCACGTAAGTAAAAGTGATAAGAGAAGTCAATATCCCTGAGAGAAAGAATCATGCTGATGAATTAAAAATAAAAATATATAAAATATATATGTAATTTTTTTGTATATGACGTAACGAACAACACCAACGTCACAAGACTTTATTTGGGAAATATAGATACGTAAATATTGCACAAACATAAAAATGAAAAATTGTTACTTCCTTTTATACATAATCTATAATCATTCATACAGTAATGAAATAATAATAATAATACAGATAAATGTTTATTTATATTATTTTTATATATGTTGTAACGATTTTGTAACTGTCTTGTCAGGAGACGTCACTTCTCCGTCCCCTACCGCCCAACAGAAACTCAGACACGCACACACACACATACACACACACACACACACACACACACACACACACACACACACAAACTAGTAAGCACTTAACAGGAATTGCTACAGGTGCATACATTCATTGAACCAGCGGAGATTAAAACAGACAATTCTGAAACATCAACATCCTGCAAGAAATGTTCACTTATACTGTATAACGAGGCAATTACAATATTCGTATCAAATTAGTGTAACAAATATCGCTACCGTTATACTGTAAGCGAACCGAATTTTCGAGGTCTAAGATACTCCAACGAATTGAAATCCCAAGCTGATAATTTTGACATGTTGGAGCTATGGTTTGAAGCTAATGATTTCAGGTTGTGCTAGAGTCACATGATTTTTTGTGGTGTCTTTAAATAATAAAGAGATATGAGGGAAGTCAGAGTGACTTGTGTTCCAAAACTCAGTCATTCAGTGAGTCAGAGGGGCATGGATGCTGTACCCGGGATGGTGAAATTAAGTGACCACAGGTACACACTACAGGTGTTACGTTGCCTATGAAATGAAGTATGGGGCAAAATATGAGCTGAACATCATTCGTACCAAGACCTTTACTAACACTCCTCGGAAAAAGTAAATTTGTAAGTAGGCTGTTTAGGTTTTTATGTTGGTAACACCACGTAGCGCTGTGTATTAAAATCACTGGCTGTGCTGTGTGCAGTCTCTGGTTGGTGGGCATTGTTGAAATAGTCGCTATTGTAGTGTTGGGGTGTTAACAGTGCGTAGCGTTGCGCAGTTGGAGGTGAGCCGCCAGCAGTGGTGGATATGGGAAGAGAGATGGCGGAGTTTTGAGAGCGGATGATCTGAACGTGTGTCCATCAAAGACAGTAAATTTGTAAGACTGGATGTCATGAACTGAGTCACCTAACGTTACCGCTGGATATATTTCGTAAACCACATCAAATACTGACGAATCGATTCCACAGACCGAACGTGAGGAGAGAGGCTAGTGTAATTGGTTAATACAAACCATAAAAAAATTCACGGAAGTATGTTTTTTAACACAAACCTACGTTTTTTTAAATGGAACCCCGTTAGTTTTGTTAGCACATCTGAACATAAAAACAAATACGTAATCAGTGCCGTTTGTTGCATTGTAAAATGTTAATTACATCCGGAGATATTGTAACCTAAAGTTGACGCTTGAGTACCACTCCTCAGCTGTTCGATCGTGTGTATCGGAGAACACCGAATTACGTAGGGATCCAAAGGGAACGGTGATGGACCTTAGGTATAGACGAGACTGGAACAACACATTACGTCTTTTTCACTGACGCACATGTAGATTACCAAGAGGGGTGAGGTACACGTACACACGTGGTTTCCATTTTCAATTACGGAGTGGAATAGAGTGGGTCCCGACATGTCAGGCCAATAGATGTTCAATGTAGTGGCCATCATTTGCTGCACACAATTGCAGTCTCTGGCGTAATGAATGTCGTACACACCGCAGTACATCTGGTGTAATGTCGCCGCAGGCTGCCACAATACGTTGTTTCATATCCTCTGGGGTTGTGGGCACATCACGGTACACATTCTCCTTTAACGTACCCCATAGAAAGAAGTCCAGAGGTGTAAGATCAGGAGAACGGGCTGGCCAGTTTATGCGTCCTCCACGTCCTATGAAACGCCAGTCGAACGTGTACCTCACCCCTCTTGGTAACGTACATGTGCGTCAGTGAAAAAGACCAATAAAAAAGTGTTAGCATGTGGACGTAATGTGCTGTTCCAGTCTCTTCTGTACCTAAGGTCCATCACCTTTCCCTTTGGATCCCTACGTAATTCGGTGCTCTCCGATACACACGATCGAACAGCGGAGGAGTGGTACTCAGGCGTCAACTTTAGGTTACAATATCTCCGGATGTAATTAACATTTTACAATGCAACAAACGGCACTGATTACGTATTTGTTTTTATGTTCAGATGTGCTAACAAAACTAACGGAGTTCCATTTAAAAAAACGTAGGTTTGTGTTAAAAAACATACTTCCGTGCATTTTTTTTAATGGTTTGTATTAACCAATTGCGCTAGCTCCTCTCCTCGCGTTCGGTCTGTGGAATCGATTCGTCAGTATATATACATATATATACAGGGTGTTACAAAACGGTACGCCCAAACTTTCAGGACACATTCCTCACACACAAATAAAGAAAAGATGTTATGTGGACATGTGTCCGGAAACGCTTAATTTCCATGTTGGAGCTCATTTTAGTTTCGTCAGTATGTACTGTAGTTCCTCGATTCACCGCCAGTTGGCCCAATTGAAGGAAGGTAATGTTGACTTCGGTGCTTGTGTTGACATGCGACTCATTGCTCTACAGTACTAGCATCAAGCACATCAGTACGTAGCATCAACAGGTTAGTGTTCATCACGAACGTGGTTTTGCAGTCAGTGCAATGTTTACAAATGCGGAGTTGGCCGATGCCCATTTGATGTGTGGATTAGCACGGGGCAATAGCCGTGGCGTGGACCGTTTGTATCGAGACAGATTTCCAGAACGAAGGTGTCCCGACAGGAAGACGTTCGAAGCAATTGATCGACGTCTTAGGGGTCACGGAACAGTTCAGCCTATGACTCGCGACTGGGGAAGACCTAGAACGACGAGGACACCTGCAATGGACGAGGCAATTCTTCGTGCAGTTGACGATAACCCTAATGTCAGCGTCAGAGAAGTTGCTGCTGTACAAGGTAACGTTGACCACGTCACTGTATGGAGAGTGCTACGGGAGAACCACTTGTTTCCGTACCATGTACAGCGTGTGCAGGCACTATCAGCAGCTGATTGGCCTCCACGGGTACACTTCTGCGAATGGTTCATCCAACAATGTGTCAATCCTCATTTCAGTGCAAATGTTCTCTTTACGGATGAGGCTTCATTCCAACGTGATCAAATTGTACATTTTCACAATCAACATGTGTGGGCTGACGAGAATCCGCACGCAATTGTGCAATCACGTCATTAACACAGATTTTCTGTGAACGTTTGGGCAGGCATTGTTGGTGATGTCTTGATTGGGCCCCACGTTCTTCCACCTACGCTCAATGGAGCACGTTACATGATTTCATACGGGATACTCTACCTGTTCTGCTAGAACATGTGCCTTTACAAGTACGACACAACATGTGGTTCATGCACGATGGAGCTCCTACACATTTCAGTCGAAGTGTTGGTAGAGGCGGACCATTTCCATGGCCTCCACGCTCTCCTGACCTCAACCCTCTTGCCTTTCATTTATGGGGGCATTTGAAAGCTCTTGTCTACGCAACCCCAGTACCAAATGTAGAGACTCTTCGTGCTCGTAGTGTGGACGGCTGTGATACAATACGCCATTCTCCAGGGCTGCATCAGCTCATATACATCTACATCTACATCTACATTTATACTCCGCAAGCCACCCAACGGTGTGTGGCGGAGGGCACTTTACGTGCCACTGTGATTACCTCCCTTTTCTGTTCCAGTCGCGTATAGTTCGCGGGAAGAACGACTGTCTGAAAGCCTCCGTGCGCGCTCGAATCTCTCTGATTTTACATTCGTGATCTCCTCGGGAGGTATAGGTAGGGGGAAGCAACATATTCGATACCTCATTCAGAAACGCACCCTCTCGAAACCTGGCGAGCAAGCTACACCGCGATGCAGAGCGCCTCTCTTGCAGAGTCTGCCACTTGAGTTTGCTAAACATCTCCGTAACGCTATCACGGTTGCCAAATAACCCTGTGACGAAACGCGCCGCTCTTCTTTGGATCTACTCTATCTCGTTCGTCAATCCGATCTGGTACGGATCACACACTGGTGAGCAATTCTCAAGTACAGGTCGAACGAGTTTTTTGTAAGCCACCTCCTTTGTTGATGGACTACATTTTCTAAGGACTCTCCCAATGAATCTCAACCTGGTACCCGCCTTACCAACAATTAATTTTATGTGATCGTTCCACTGCAAATCGTTCCGCACGCATACTCCCAGATATTTTACAGAAGTAACTGCTACCAGTGTTTGTTCCGCTATCATATAATCATACAACAAAGGATCCTTCTTTCTATGTATTGCCGGCCGCGGTGGTCTAGCAGTGCAGGCGCTCAGTCCGGAACCGCACGACTGCTACGGCCGCAGGTTCGAATCCTGCCTCGGGCATGGATGTGTGTGATGTCCTTAGGTTAGTTAGGTTTAAGTAGTTCTAAGTTCTAGGGGCTGATGACCACAGATGTTAAGTCCCATAGTGCTCAGAGCCATTTGACCCATTTTTTTCTATGTATTCGCATAAGGGATTCCATGCTACGGAGGGTGGATGCATGTATCCTCGCTAACGGAGGACATTTTGAACATTTCCTGTAACAAAGTGTTTGAAGTCACGCTGGTCCGTTCTGTTGCTGTGTGTTTCCATTCCATGATTAATGTGATTTGAAAAGAAGTAATAAAATGACTCTAACATGGAAAGTAAGCGTTTCCGGACACATGTCCACATAACATATTTTCTTTCTTTGTGTGTGAGGAATGTTTCCTGAAAGTTTGGCCGTACCTTTTTGTAATACCCTGTATACATATATTATGACTTTTGAACACTATTAAGCCGGCCGAAGTGGCCATGCGGTTAAAGGCGCTGCAGTCTGGAACCTCAAGACCGCTACGGTCGCAGGTTTGAATCCTGCCTCGGGCATGTATGTTTGTGATGTCCTTAGGTTAGTTAGGTTTAACTAGTTCTAAGTTCTAGGGGACTAATGACTTCAGCAGTTGAGTTCCATAGTGCTCAGAGCCATTTTAACCATTTTTTGAACACTATTAAGGTAAATACATTGTTTGTTCTTTATCAAAATCTTCCATTTGTTAACTATGCCTATCAGTAGTTAGTCCCTTCAGTAGTTTATTTAGCTGGCAGTAGTGGCGTTCGCTGTATTGCAGTAGTTCGAGTAACGAAGATTTTTGTGAGGTAAGTGATTCATGAAAGGTATAGGTTATTGTTAGTCAGTACCATTCTTTTGTCTGGATTTTTGAAATTCAGATTGCGTTGTACTAAAAATATTGTGTGACACTTTAAGCATAGTCATTTATAATTTTTCTAAGGGGACGATTCAAAATTACCAATCAGGTCAAGAGGACCTTGACGATTACACGCTAAGGAAGCGAACTAATCACAGTTATCACGTCCACAGCGGGCTGCAAGTACAGTCTTTACGAATTCCTCGTGCTCTCGGCACGGAAACAACGAACTAAAAGTAGCTCCCCGAGCATAGAAAACCACTTTGCGGTGACAAACAGCGGAAAATCGTGGAGCCGCCAGGAGATGCGTGGAGGACGACGACCCAACGCACGCTTCCAAATCCGGTGCACATTCCTCGTGTCCGGAACATGCTCAGTCAATAAATTAGAACGTCACACGGGTGGCAGAAAAAACAGCCAACGCTTTGCCCTAGCGACCTGCGCTGTCCGTGCAGCGCACTCACTGCTTATCCCGGAAAACGGCCTCAACGCCACTCATGATGAACGTGCCACGCTCTCTCAAAGCCAACGACCGTGTTCCAGGAGACTACATGCGAGCTATCGATCGCGCAACGGTTCATACTAAATAGAAATAAATTTAAGCAAAATTTGTCCATCACAGTTCCATAAAAACCAATAACTGTTTTAAAAAGAGAAAATAAGGCAAGTGTCTGTGGAAACGAGTCCTCAACCAAGCAAAGAATTTTTAATTTATTCATCATTAAAACTTTTCCAATGATAATGAGCTTCACTATCTTCCCAAAGTCTTGTGTGATTTTCATGAACTAAGTGTCCATGGATGGAGCTCGTTGAGTTGTGTCAGAACATGGTAGTGCAATTTTTTCAAACGTTGTTTAATTTAAACCACACGTCAGAACATATATTGCGAGGATGAAAACGTAAATCTTTAGCAAAATAGTTAATAATATAATGAAAACTCAGCAAAAAACTAACGGTAACAGTGGGGAACTGGGATAATTTCCATATAATTTGATAATCTTATTATAGGTTGAGTAAGCTTAATGACTTGTAAGCAGCTTTCGAAAAAGAAACTATAGAAATTTTCGTAGCGACAGCGTGAGGGCGTAAATGGCTGGTGGCCATCTTGTCCGAGGTCAGTCGTGTACCAGAACTGGAGCAATGAACAAGAGTCAGTTTATCCACCAGCGGCGACTGGGTCGCGTTTGTGTACCGGTCTGAAATTTTATAAATACGGATCATGGAGTTGCGATATTCTCTCGTGTCAATGGCGAGAACGTAGTACTTAGAAAATTTAGTATGTGGGCTTTGGAATATTCTGGGAAGTTAGCAGGGGTACGGACTCACACTAGGTGATGGATAGGTGAAACATATTTTCAAGTGTGGGAGCGCTTTGAGCTTGTGATTTTAGCTGGTTTGCAGTGTGGAACGTTAATTTTGAACATTCGCGATTGACCATAAAACAGTTTTCAGTACCGGAACTATTCTTTAGTTCACATCATATACCGCTGTGGTTTCTTGTATTTTAAAGCTGTAGCACAGTCGTTACTTGATTCGAATTACAAGAGTCATTAAACACTGTGTTGTACTTAAATCATAACTTCAGTGAGTTTTGAATATTACTTTCCATCACATAGTAAAATCAGGACTGTATATATTTTAACTATAGAAATTTGGTCTGACTAATCAGTGTGGTGCGACAAATACGTTTTGTTGGCGCCTAGAATATTGAAGCAGGCAAACAGTTAAAACAAGGCCTGCCCAAAATCATACACTGTGAGCACTCCGGTCGCGCTCTTACCTAACGTGTCGAGGCGGCAGAGAGTTGGGCTGCGGGGTGAGGCAAGTGAGGCTCAAGCAAATCCAACATTGCATTATATCTATAACAACTGTTGCCGAAGTTGATATTTCCTCGGAGAGGAACGAAAGGGATTTTGTAGAGTGAGAAAAAAGTGGCAGATGAAATACTATCGTTTGTGCAAGATCAGTGGCGTCGTATACGCTCTACTGGGCGGACAATACGCTTGCCGGAATGCTGTGATTTTGATATATTAGTGGGAATTTTATCTGGTTAAATGTGAAATGCTGTAATTTACTGTACTGCTTCCCTGGAGGCTCTATTTCTCAGAATAAAATATGAAACAGATAAATTTTTCTGATTGTGTTAATCCCTTATTTAATTTTGATGATTTCCGCACTCCAGCTGTATCATTGCATCAGACCATCGATTTTGTTTCTAGCGACATTGTTAGGTGACTAAGACCGATCTGAAACATTAAAGGCTGTGTATCGGGGACGTATGGATTTGAAATGATGGAATAAGCGACGAACGAACCCTATCAATGTTCGTTCGTTGCCACCAAATGTTGTTCTCGTAACTTCTTCCCAATGATGCCTGAAGCATTACTTTAAAAAACAAGACTGTATACGTGGGCGCGATGTATAACAAATAGTAAAGAACGTAAGTTATTACTGTCAAAAGACAAATATCGATGTAATTAACAAAATTAAGTTTTTTTGATTTAATCTCTGTGTAACATAGGCCATGAAGATAAGAGACAATGTTTTGATCGAACCATCTCTCCTGTTTTGTTTCGTCTAGCGGTAGGCCGCCATTGTAGTGCTGTCTGATAATGAACGTAAGTTTTATCTGTATTTTTGAAAAGAAGTGTGTATTATTGACTTAGCTGTCACCTCGCATGATAGCAACCATTAATTATAATTAACAAAGTTTCTACAGAACTTCGTAGTGCAGGGAGTTCATCTCCCCTAGCTGGATTTAGTCGGCCATTATGCTGACAATCCATGTTATTAAATGTAAATGCGAGAGACTTCTCAGTTTTGATCTTTCATTAATTTCAAAGTGAAAACATTAGTGATAGATTTCAGTTACCGTAATTCACAGCACTGAATGAGTTCAGTATGTTTTATTTTGGCCGCCTAACGGTAAACGAGATTTTCTCCAATTTTGCCTTGCAAATAATGAACAAGAAAAATTGAAAATCGTTACATTCCGCAATATCTCAATTAATCTTTATCTAATTTGGTACATAAGCAACCAGTAGCCCCTGAGAGCCATATTAATAATTACAGTTTGCGCAAGAATACGCATATTTTCTTTTCTAAATAGCAGCACTCACGCAAACTATTTATTAGATGGCGGTGAGTCGCGCGCTGTGTTTAAAAAATACTGTAACATACGTACTTAACGGGGCAGCCTATGTTCGTACGAGTGTTATCGCGATATAAGTTACTTGAAAGTCTCATGCAAGCCCATAATATTTAAAGCCACCCCAACCAAAATCATAAAATATAATTATAAAAGTAAAAATATACAATTATCCCGTGATAAAGTGGCCACACACACATACAAATCACTATTATACCTTGATAAGTACCGCCGTTGCTAGCGACCGTTGTATCGATCCTCTTAACGTACAGGTGTTCGTTTGTTTTGCTTAGAACAGCTCAGTGTCGGTTAGTCTGTCAGTGAGAGAGCACTGCGAGTTCCTGCTGCTAATAAGGCGAGTACACCGTTTGTTTACTACATATATTTACGAGTTTCAAACAGGAGCGAGTTCATAAATGGATAGGCACTGTGATTGCTGTGTGCAGATGCGAGCTGAGTTGGTGACCCCTCAAGCACAGCTGCAGGCAGTGTTGGCTTCCATCACACAGCTTGAGGCCGCTGCCAAGGAGCATCACTGTGGGGGGCCGGACATGGGGATGTGAGGGATGTCGAGCACGACCCACGTGTCCCCCGATTGGTCCACTGCTGTGGCCGTCCCGGGTACTGCTTGCACTGAGGTTGACCCTTCACCCATGGTCGAGTGGGAGATGATTTCAAAGCCTGGCAGGCATTGAAAGACTTTCCGTGGGGCCGATCGTAGGGCCTCTGCAGTTCGTTTGACGAACAGGTTACGGACGTTATCTGTGGCTGACGAAGTCTCTGAGCCGGATGCAGTTGTCCACCCTGTTCCAGAAGAAGCTTCTGGGCCCGCAAGGTCTGGGCATTCACAGAGGGAGGGTTTGATTGTAGCTGGGACCTCCAACACTATGCACGTAATGGGGCCCCTTAGGAACATGCCTGCCAAGGAGGGGAAGGAAGCCAGTGTGCACTCCGTATGCATACCGGGAGGAGTCACTCCGAATGTGGAAGGGGTGCTTCTGGATGCCATGAAGAGTAACGATGTCGGTACCAATGACGTGCGTCGCTTTGGATCGGAAGAGATTCTCTCTGGTTTTGGGCGGCTAGCGTAAATGGTAAGGACTGCCAGTCTTGCTTCCGAGATTAAGGCGGAGCTCACCATCTTTAGCATCGTCGACAGAATCAACTGTGGTCCTTTGGTACGGGGCCGAGTGAAGGGTCTGAATCACAGGCTCAGGCAGTTCTGTGACTGTGTAGGCTGCAGATTCCTTGACTTGCGCCATCGGGTGGTGGGTTTCCGGGTTCCGCTTAATAGGTCAGGAGTCCATTACACACAGGAAGCGGAGGCTGTGTGGAAGGAAGTGGGTGGTTTTCTTAGATTAGAGGGTCTCAGGAAACCACAGAAAGGGCGTCTGCCTAAAAGGGGGTCAGTAAAACACAGTAAGGTAGTTGTAGAAAGATTGGTATTGTAGTTGTAAATTGTCGTAGCTCTTGGGAAAGAACCAGAGCTTCAAGCCCTAATAGAAAGCACTTAAGCTCAAATAGTTATAGGTACAGAAAGCTGGCTAAAGCCAGAAATAAGTTCAGCCAAACTTTTTTCAAACGATCTAAAGGTGTTCAGAAAGGATAGATTAAATACAGTTGGTGGTGGAGTATTTATTGCTGTCAGAAGTAGTTTGCCTTGTAGTGAAATTGAAGTAGATAGTTGCAGCGAAATAGTATGGGTAGAGGTTGCTGCTAGGCTGAATACCGTAACACTTATAACCACCAAAAAGAAACGCAAAGTATACCTATTTAAAAAAGCTGATAAAATGCTCTTAACGCCTTTTTACGAGACAATCTTCACTCCTTCCGATCTTATCATGCAAATGTAGAAAAGTTGTGGAATGTTTTCAAAGAGATAGTATCGACAGCAATTGAGAGATATATACCACATAAATTAATAAGTGATGGTACTGATCCCCCATGGAACACAAAACGGGTCAGATCGTTGTTGCAGAAGCAACGAAAAAAGCATGCCAAATTTAAAAGAACGCAAAATCCCCAAGATTGGCAAAGTTTTACAGAAGTTAGAAATATGGCGCGTACTTCAATGCGAGATGCTTTTAATAATTTTCACAACTAAATTCTGTCTCGAAATCTGGCAGAAAACCCAAAGAAATTATGGTCATACACAAAGCTCACCAGTGGCAAAACGCAATCAATACCTTCACTGTGCGATAACAACGGTGAAGACACTGATGACAGAGCCACTAAAGCAGAGTTATTAAACACGGTTTTCCGAAACTCCTTCACCAAAGAAGATGAAGTAAATATTCCTGAATTCCAATCAAGAACAACTGCCAAGATGAGAAACATAGAAGTAGATATCCTCGGAGTAACGAAGCAGTTTAAATCACTTAATAAAGGCAAGGCCTCCGGTCCAGATTGTAGGCTATACCATTCAGGTTCCTCTCAGAGTATGCTGATAAAACAGCTCCATATTTAGTAATATATTCAACCACTCACTCACAGTAAGATCCGCACCTAAGGACTGGAAAATTGCTCAAGTCACATCAATACCCAGAAAGGGAAGTAGGAGTAATCCGCTCAATTACAGACCTATATCACTAACGTCGATTTGCAGTAGGGTTTTGGAACATATACTGTATTCGAACATTATGAAGTACCTCGAAGAAAAAGATACATTGACATATAATCAGCACGGTTTCGGAAAGTATCGTTTTTGTGAAACGCAACTAGCTTTTTATAATCATGAAGTAATAAGTTTTATCGACAGGGGATGTCAAATTGATTCCATATTTTTAGATTTCCAGAAGGCTTTCGACACAGTTCCTTACAAGCGGCTTCTAACCAACCAAACTGCGTGCCTAAGGAGTATCGCCTCAGTTGTGCGACTGGATTCGTGATTTACTGTCAGAAACGTCGCAGTTCGTAGTAATAAACGGAAAGTCATCGAGTAAAACAGAAGTAATATCAGGCGTTCCACAAGGAAATCTTATAGGCTCTCTATTGTTCCTTGTCTATATTAACGACATAGGAGACAATCTGATTAGCCGGTTTAGATAGTTTGCAGATGATGCTGTCATTTACCGTCTTGTAAAGTCATCAGATGATCAAAACGACTTGCAAAATGATTTAGATAAGATGTCTGTATGGTGCGAAAAGTGGCAATTGACCCTGAATACGAAAAAGTGTGAAGTTATACACATGATTACTAAAAGAAACATCTAAATTTCGATTACGCGATAAGTCACACAAATCTGAAGGCTGTAAATTCGACTAAATACTTAGGGATTACAATTACAAATAACCTAAACTGGAACGATCACATAGATAATATTGTGAGTAGAGCAAACTAAGGACCGCGACTCATTGACAGAACACTACTAAAGAGACTGCTTACACCACGCTTGTCCGCCCTATTCTCGAGTATTGCTGTGCGGTGTGGGATCTGCATCAAGTGGGACTGACGGATGACATCGAAAAAGTACAAGGAAGGGCAGCTCGTTTTGTATTATCGCGAAATAGGGGAGATAGTGTCACAGACATGATAGGTGAATTGGAGTGGCAATCATTAAAACAAAGGCGTTTTTCGTTGCGACGGGATCTTCTCATGAAATTTCAGTCACCAGTTTTCTCCTCCGATTACGAAAACATTCTGTTGGCACCCATGTACATGGGAAGAAATGATCATCACGATAAAATAAGGAAAATCAGGGCTCGCACAGAAAAATTTAAGGGCTCTTTTTCCCTCGCGCCGTTTGAGAATGGAACGGTAGAGAGACAGCTTGAAGGTGGTTCATTGAACCCTCTGCCAGGTACTTAATTGTGAATAGCAGGGTAATCACGTAGATGTAGAAGTACATGTGTATTGCAACGTGTGACCCCTCACTGAAGACAAACGGCGCCCATGAGACTTTCCCACTGCGTCTTCTGGCATCCAGTTCAGTCACAGTAAGTGCCATGAGTGATATACTTGGTCACATTGCACACACTAATTTCACAACACCACTCACTTGAACGTTGTATTGTGTTATTAACTGTCCACCAGTTCATATTGCTCCAATATTCATACAAACCCTCATAACTAAACATATTTTTTATGCCAACTAAAAGTTCACGTGTCCCCTGAATCACGTTAAATTTTCCTTATAAGATGCAAAGTGCAATTTGCATTTATATTATTTACAAGTGGTGTTATGTACAGAAGATGGTGTTGGTTGCAAAAGAAATTTTGTGTCACTCATGTGGTACGTAGCTGTGTTTTTAAAGTGTTTTGCCCGACAGTATGATGCTATTTGAAATTAGGAGCGGAAGAAATAGTTTATAATCTGATTCTGTTGAGAAATACAGATAAAGATGATAAGGAATAGAGTGCTGCGCATTCACAGATACGCATAATAGGGAGACCTTTCATGTGAACAGCAGAGAAGCTATTACAAAGAGGTTACTTCTTGTATCATTAAAAACAAACCCGATAAATCAAGGCGTTGTCAGATGAACCAAAAGAGGAATTACATGTATTACTTGCTAGCTTTGTCAGTGTCTTCTCACAAAGCCTGGAGTAGTAAAAGATTACGTATACAGGACGGAAGTAGTTCCCCATAAAATATATTGTCGCTCAACCTATTCCGTCCTGTGGACAAGAAGGGGCCCATCAAGGAGGAGATCCATATAAAACGTTATGAACACCATATGAATGATGTTACCTTCTTGCTTATCTTGAGTCGTTAAAAGTTAAAGGACAGTATCAGGAGAAATATCTCAAGAGATACATCCAGTAAGAGTATCTATCTAAGATGCAAAAATATTTTTATTTTTCTATGTCCTTTTGTGTTTTTATTGTAACTGTATTTGTTTTCAGTGTATTGTCACGTATGTGTACTGTCATCAGAATTTGTTTTCACAAGGAAAACTGTGCTCTTATGGACACAAACATAAAATGTCTGACATTAATAGTAGTAGAGAAGTAATGGTGATATTTACTTGTACGTTTTATAGTGTAAGAGGTATTGAATGATTTACTGTGTTTTATTGAAAAGTATTTATTTTGTGAAGCACGAGACAAAGTATAGCGAGAAAAGAGCTTCAGTCTGACACTAAGAGCTGTATGACAAAAAAGAGGACTGATATCTTTCTCTGGAAGAGATAATTTCATAATAACTTAAGTGTATTTTTAATGTAGAGTAAGTTCAGGTTGACAAATATGGACTCGCATGAACAGGCTGTCATGTTTGTGAAATCCAAAACGAGGTGCAAGCAGAGGCTGATGAACTGTTGCCTACAGTGAAGTTAGAGTGTAGAGCAAAAACATTATCCTTGTAAATAATTACTTTGTCATAAATATTCAGATACAATTTCTTTTGCCATAAGAATGTGTGTGACCTGTTCATTCCATAAAAAGTGGCACACATGGACACTGGATTGAATTTAGAGGCAGCACACATGTGCATAGGAAGTAATGAGTAGTTGCACATGTTCAATTGAAGAGAGATATTCAACTTAAATACTCATGTACTCTATGGAACTCACAGGCCATACAGTTAGTGTATATCATTTGTAAATACCTGTATATAAATAATATGTAAGAGAACATTCTTAGCCGATTGGTTAAACTGAAATCAAACGAGAATCATTTTTGCCTGACATTTTATTTTATACATGCACATTATTTTCATAATGCTCTGTTTAGTGTAAGTTTTAATAATTTTTCCTGGAACTAAATGGTTATCATGGAACTTACAGTGACTGAATGAGAAGGTACATGATTATTTATTTACCTGCAAGCGTTGGACCATGAATTACGTGAGCTATGGTGCGCTTGTTTTCGGGTAATATCTTTTTGCTACATGCGATTTTGAGGCATGTGTTTCTGTTTCGCTAACGCGAGTCTTGCTTTGTTTGTTTGGCGTTTTCGCTCATCCAATCCGTGCCAATGAAAGGACAGTTTTATCTAGACCAGTTAAAATGATAGTAAACCCGGGTAACAGCGATGAAAAAGGAAAAGCAACTTACCTGTAAGCATCAGAGAATCGGACAAAATACTTTAAAAACACCGCTACATTTTACATGAGCGACACAATTTTTCTTTTTTGTAACCAACATCATTTTCTATAAATATCACCACTTGTAAATAATATAAATATGCATTGCATTTTGTATACTACAAAGAAAATTTAACATGTTTCAGGGGACAGGTCGGCATAAAAAGTATGTTCAGTTGTTAGTGTTTTTGTATGAATATTGGGATTGGTATAAACAAATGGCCAGGCACCGAAAATGGCACAATACAACGCTCAAGTGAGTGGTGTTGTGAAATTAGTGCATGGAATGTGTACCAATCGAAGCAAATAATTTTCGTGGAACCCACCGTGGTTGGGCTGGCCTCCAGAGGACGCAGTGGAAAAGTTGAGTGGACGCCATTTGTATTCAGTGAGAGCTCACACATTGCAATCTACACGTACATGCACATGTATGCACCTTGATAAACAAATATGGGAAAACGGCGATATCGGTGAAGACACACCAACTCATTAAACGAATACAGCGTAACCGCACCGACGTTTTCAAACATTTGCTTACTTTATATTTGTGTGCCAAGTGTGTTTTCTAATACAAACTTAGTAAGTAGTGACTCTGCAGTGACCTTATTCAAATAACTGTAGTGAACATTAATGTGCTTAATTAGTGTAGTTATGTTGATAAACATAGTGTGTAAAATCTTAATTAACTCGATTTAAAATATGAACTAGTCTACAAACAGTAGTGCCAACGCAAATGTAGTGAAAACTAAAGTTCCCAAAGACATTTACACTTAATACAGATATGGACATTAAACTGTAATGTATTAGTCAAGTCTTTGCTCAGGGCAGCTTTGCTTTGGTTAAATTTTTTTGTGAACTCATTTTTGTACTGTTATTTAATATCCATTTTTTAAACAAGAATGAGTAATTTTACCATACGCAATTGTATCTTCGGTGAAATGTGCAAAGCTACTCACTCAGAGAACATAATATTGGTGAGGTGTAAAACGATTTTTGAGCAGTGTTACGAAAGACCAAGGACTAACCACGAATTTCGTTACTTTCATTATCACAGAACTTTAAAAAATACTTTGCTAAATACTCTACAGTTAAATATTTGTCATGTATTTATGTGGACAAAATAAGGTCAAGTTTTCTATTCAAGGGGGCAGTGAAGTATGAAGTAAGGACAAGGAACGAAAATAGCCGCAAATTCAGAGGATATTCTTTGACAATTGAAAAATGATTTATTTTTTTCTCCGTGACCATAAATATTAAAAATGATATGAAAGGCTATCTAAGAGGAAGATCTAACTGTATGTTAACGATTCATCTTTGAAAAGCAATGATACGCAATAAGTTTTTGCTCTCTAGGGAACAAGAGAGCGCGTTTCCTTCTCTTGTCTTGCATAAACACTGAATGTTACTCACTCTCTTTCATCCTAGCCGTCGTAGCAGATGTATTTCGTAAATGTCACTTATGTTCTTCTGTTTTAATTGAATAATTACTGTGGATCTATGTCAAGAAGCTGTGGCGTTATTTCGATGCCTTTTCCTACTTCATTATTGTCATATTGGGTTTTTATTCTGTGTTTTTTAAAGTAATGCTTCAGGCATCATTGGGAAGAAGTTACGGGAACAATGTTTGGTGGCAACGAACGAACATTGATAGGGTTCGTTCGTCGCTTATTCCATCATTTCAAATGTCTCCGATACACAGCCTTTAATGTTTCAGATCGGTCTTAGCCACCTAACAATGTCGCTAGAAACAAACTCGATGGTCTGATGCAATGATACAGCTGGAGTGCGGAAATCATCAAAATTAAATAAGGGAGTAAGACAATCAGAAAAATTTATCTGTTTCATATTTTATTCTGCAGAAATAGAGCCTCCAGGGAAGCAGTACAGTAAATTACAGCGTTTCACATACAACCATATAAAATTCCTACTAATATTTCAAAATAAATAATTAAATAAATAAAATAGATAAAAATAAATTCCATTAAATCTATAAAAAGAAACACTATAAATAGTTTGTTCAGACATGCCTAGGCTATACTGTGATTCTCCCTGTTTGCCTAACTTGACAATATCAAAAATATATAATTATATGTCTGATCAGCAGTTGCACACAATAGTCTTCTCTTGGTAAGATACTGTAACGTAATATACACACAAATAGTTAACTTTTCCTTTGTGTCAACAAACGACTTTCTGTATTACAACACTCTACAAGTAATCTACTGTGAAATCAATAGTAAAAGCACATGAAAGCAGGAGTACATGCATTACGGTCCTTATTAAAAAACGTGAAGTTGGTAATATGTCTTTATACTCTACTACTTATCCCTGCACAATTCTATGAGTGAATTACGTTTCCTACTTGACCATCTATACAGGTATAATCGCAGAATCGATGCGCAAAGTAGTACAGTACTATTACTGTTCCATGAGCGCATAATTACTCTTTGTAATATTCTCTCTGGTGTGTGTTGAGGGGACTTCTAGGATCTTCTCCGTGCCGAATAGTCGCACTGAATAATTGTAATTTTGTTATCGAGATTACTGGAAGAAAGAGATTGGAAATATATTGTATGCTAATCAAGAGAATATATACTGAGCATTTACATCAAAGGTGTGTAATGAATTTCATGACATATGTATTCTATAATTGGAAATTTGCACGGAGGTGTCGTTTCGTTGGTAATCAGAAGGGAACTTCCGATGAATTGGAAACGAAACTGCAATTATTAGAGCCAAGAGCTCCATTATTTCATCGGATAATTAAACTCTATCAAAGCAAACTTTCTGCTTGATATGAAGTTTCCCGACTGACTACACAGCGCAAGAAAACCAAGATATTTTATTTACACAGGATTGCAGATCGCTTCGATTCATCGAGACTGCGGACAAGGAGAGTCATCGTCTGATTCTGATTAAACAAGTAAAGCTTAATTATAACTTTCCTGAGCGACTGTGGTGACTGTGATATGGCTGCTTATGAATAAGATCATTAATAAAATACTAATAACTAACATTCCTCCTCATCAGCAACCAGTATAAACACAATATTAATTAAAACTATAAGTTAACACTTGTCGCGCTGGCTGATGGGAGCCACTGTAAGTAGGAAATGCCTTTAAGATCACTTCCATCAGCAACAGCGCCGAGTGTCAACATTGTACATGAAATTCAGGTTTTTCTCTTCCTGTTTACATTAATCTTTCAAACATTTAGATCTTTTTCTTCTCAGGTTCGTATGTACCTTACAAAATTCTCTTCTTTACATACTTACTCTCACTTGATTTGCATGAAGGAAAAAACACAAAATTCAATTAATATGCAACACGTATAGCTACAGATACACTAATGAAATTTAGCTTTGTAATTTATTTGAACTCCGCATTGTTGGGCGCTAAACTTTAATGTGCCCGTACTCTGATTAAATTACATTCTATATATTTTGGAAAATGTGTCAATATTTCAGATTGTTATTATTGTGTTAATTTAATATTGCTATTATTATTTCAGTGAAATTTTCTACATGTGGCATAATATTGTTACATGCTACAATTGATAAAACAGTCTATCAACGCTATGCAAATTCTAAGCCACATACGATCGATATGTTATGAGCATATTAAATCACAACTAAAAGCAACTTAATAATTATGCGTGAAAATAAATATGCTTTTAGCTGTCACTTAGGCTTTCAACGTGCTAGCTCAAATACAATGTTCAATTTTTGTAATGAAAGCTGTCCTCCTATAGACACAGTACAGGGCAAGGCCTAATTCCACAAAGTATCTTAAAATAACTGGCAATTAAGCTTTAAACTGTCTGGTGCAGGTCTTCAGCTTTTCTAGAAGAAAAATCATTAGAATATGAGCACCGATAGAAAGGCGTCTGTAAAACAATGATGCGAATTTTAAATGTGGTACGCATTGGTGGCGGACTGCAGCTCTCCAGCGAAGCTGTTTCCTCTCCTCTGAAGACAATGCCATGATTCTGAAAACTGGGATTATTTGACATTGTTTTAACATTTCTTCAAGTAAAACTCAGTTCACTCCTTAGCTTGCTATCTATTTGACATCAGCTCAGTAAGTTATATTACATTAGATTAAAGACATGGATAAATATTATACATAATAAAGCTTCGGAAGACAACCAGGGAGCGAGCGTTGGAGAGAGCCTTTACATGTATAAATCGGTTGAAGATCGCAGATGAACACTTACCAGTACAACGACATCATCTATTCTTCAAATAGAGCATGATTGTCTTAGTTTTTCAAATTATTCTTTTCGTAATTGTTCGCATGAAACGCGACCTTTATGCATTTCGTAGTCAAACGAGCTTGTTATAGTTTTTCTATGTCTCATTTATAATTATTACACATTGGCACAGGGATGCTATAGGATCGTGTCCCGACGGGTTAAGAGTTGAATTGCCCCCTCTGTTTATTGATTGTATAGCCACTGAATTGCTATGTATTTATTTAATGGGATAATAGCAATTATTAAAAGGTGGCAATTTTATTTAAGCATTGATTTTTACTCTTTCGATTGTTGCGAGTCAGCGATAGTGCAATGCTGCTCGCTTTGGAGAACACACATTTTATAATTGGTCCAGGAAACACTTTTGCGATCACGGTTGCGATTTAGACAGTATTCGCGTAATTGTACTGATCAAAAGTTATCGTTTCCGAAAGACGCAGGTTCGATTAAAGCTGTGTGCACTTTTGCTCGTATAATGAAAATATTCGTAACACGTCGCGTAACAAAAAGAAACATGCGTATCACAACTGTGATCAAACGAAGGAAATATATGATAACATAAATGTTCTTCGCTGTTATTCAGGACAGGCTCAGATTAGATCTTGCAATTTTTAGTTATAGGAAATCACAAAGCGTTACACCTTCGAGATATTTGTTTTGAATAAATTGTATTTACCTTCTCTCTCTCTCCTTTTTACAGCTTTTATACCTTCACATCGATTAAGGAACTTTTCCTTCTCTGTCGACCAGTACGAGAACAAAATTCAGCCTCAACAAAATTGCTGCGAACTTATTCGAAATCTGTTCATAATTACATTTACTATGCTGCGGATGATCTTCCGTGTACATAGTTGTGTTTACTAACTACTCCTTAAACAGAAATTGTCCTTTCCTACGTTCCACAGGACACGGGATTTGTGGCTCCCTGTCTGACAAGGATGATGAACTACTTACCTCGATAACCACTTTAACATCACTTTCACTTATTAAGCAACTATCGTCATCACTGCATACCGGCAAGCGTATTGTCCGCCCAGTAGAGCGTATACGACGCCACTGATCTTGCGCAAACGATAGTATTTCATCTGCCACTTTTTTCTCACTCTACAAAATCCCTTTCGTTCCTCTCCGAGGAAATATCAACTTCGGCAACAGTTGTTATAGATATAATGCAATGTTGGATTTGCTTGAGCCTCACTTGCCTCACCCCGCAGCCCAACTCTCTGCCGCCTCGACACGTTAGGTAAGAGCGCGACCGGAGTGCTCACAGTGTATGATTTTGGGCAGGCCTTGTTTTAACTGTTTGCCTGCTTCAATATTCTAGGCGCCAACAAAACGTATTTGTCGCACCACACTGATTAGTCAGACCAAATTTCTATAGTTAAAATATATACAGTCCTGATTTTACTATGTGATGGAAAGAAATATTCAAAACTCACTGAAGTTATGATTTAAGTACAACACAGTGTTTAATGACTCTTGTAATTCGAATCAAGTAACGACTGTGCTACAGCTTTAAAATACAAGAAACCACAGTGGTAAATGATGTGAACTAACGAGTATTTCCGGTACTGAAAACTGTTTTATGGTCAATCGCGAATGTTCAAAATTAACGTTCCACACTGCAAACCAGCTAAAATCACAAGCTCAAAGCGCTCCCACACTTGAAAATATGTTTCACCTATCCATCACCTAGTGTGAGTCCGTACCCCTGCTAACTTCCCAGAATATTCCAAAGCCCACATACTAAATTTTCTAAGTACTCGTACTACGTTCTCGCCATCGACACGAGAGAATATCGCAACTCCATGATCCGTATTTATAAAATTTCAGACCGGTAGACAAACGCGACCTAGTCGCCGCTGGTACACGACTGACCTCGGACAAGATGGCCACTTGCCATTTGTGGCCTCACGCTGCCGTTACGAAACTTTGCATAGTTTCTTTTTCGAAACCTGCTTACAAATCATTAATCTTACTCAACCTATAATAAGATTATCGAATGATGTAGAAATTATCCTAGTTTTCCACTTTTACCGTTAGTTTTTTGCTGAGTTTTCATTATATTGTTAACTATTTTGCTAAAAATTTACGTTTTCATCCTCGGAATATATATTCCGGCATGTGGTTTAAATTAAACAACGTTTGTAAAAATTGCACTACCATGTTCTGACACAACTCGACGAGCTCCATCCGAGGACACGTAGTTCATGAAAATCACCCAAGGCTTTGGGAAGATAGTAAAGCTCATTATCATTGGAAAAGTTTTGATGATGAATAAATTAAAAATTGTTTGCTTGATTGAGGACTCGTTTCCACAGACACTTGCCTTATTTTCTCTTTTTAAAACAGTTATTGCCTTTTCTGGAACTGTGTTAGACAAATTTTGCTTAAATTTATTTCTATTCAGTATGAACCGTTGCGCGATCGATAGCTCGCATGTCGTCTCCTGGAACACGGTCGTTGGCTTTGAGAGAGCGTGGCACGTTCACCACGAGTGGCGCTGAGGCCGTTTTCCGGGATAAGCAGTGAGTGCGCTGCACGGACAGCGCAGGTCGATAGGGCAAAGGGTTGGCTGTTTATTCTGCCACCCGTGTGTCTTTCTAATTTATCTGACTGAGCATCTTCCGGACACGAGGAATGTGCACCGGAAACGGATATGGATATGTTACTCCCTGGGCCTACCGGATTTGGAGGCGTGCGTTGGGTCGTCGTAGTCCATGCATCTCCTGGCGGCTCCAGGTTTTTCCGCTGTTTGTCACTGCAAAGTGGTTTTCTATGCTCGGGGAGCTACTTTTAGTTCGTTGTTCCCGTGCTGAACGGACGAGGAATTCGTAAAGACTGTACTTGCAGCTCGCTGTGGACGTGATAACTGTGATTAGTTCGGTTCCTTAGCGTGTAATCGTCAAGGTCCTCTTGACCTAACTGGTAAATTTACTTTTCACAAGGAGTGTTAGCAAAGGCCTTGGTACGAATGATGTTCAGCTCATATTTTGCCCCATACTTCATTTCACAGGCAACGTAACACCTGCAGTGTGTACCTGTGGTCATTTAATTTCACCATGCCGGGTACAGCATCCATGTCCGTCTGACTCACTGAATCACTGAGTTTTGCAAGATAAGTCACTCTGACTTCCCTCATGTCTCGTTATTATTTAACGAAGCCACAAAAAATCATGTGACTCTAGCACAACCTGAAATCATTAGCTTCCAACCATAGCTCGAATATGTCAAAATAATCAGCTTGGGATTCCAAATTCGTTGGAGTATCTTAGATCTAGAAAATTCGGTTTGCTTACAGTATAACGATAGCGATCATTGTTATACTAATTTGATATGTATATTGTAGTTGCCTCGTTATATAGTATAACTGAATATTTCTTGCAGGATATTGATGTTTCAGAATTGTCTGTTTTAATCTCCGCAGGTTGAATGAATGTATGCAGCCCGAGCAGTTCCTATTAAGTATGTGACCTCGTTCGTGTGTGTGTGTGTGTGTGTGTGTGTGTGTGTGTGTGTGTATGTGTGTTTCTGTTGGGCGGTAGGGGAGGGTGGGATTGGATGGTGGGTAGAATTTGAATGTGTTTGGAGATGATTCCAATGGAAAATTATGGAGGTTACTTGACTTTGGATACACGTATTTCCTGTAAACTATCAAGAGACACTATACACTATGGAGAACATATTTGTTCTTCTTATGTTTAATTTTTGTGACTTGAGTTCCTGATCCATAATTTACACCACACATACTCGTGTCTCTCATCGACGTCATACCTCTGCGATAACTTGGTGATAGTGATTCTATCACTTTCATTTACACGTGCTGATTCTCCACTTTTGTGTTTACACAATACAAAGCTAGCTTGCATAATTCCATAACCTTTTTTCTATATTTCCATGTGGTTCGTAACACATTTTAAAGTCAATGAATGTTTTAACTGTAACTTTCGCGATTTTCGGGTAGTGAATTGATCATCGGTTCACTAATTTCTATATTTTCCTCTCTCTGAATCTATCATGAGCACATACCTACTAGGCTCTATCTGCTTATGAATATTGAGCCAGTGCCAACATACAAAATACTCCGCAGCAGAACGTTCACGTAATTAAGCTACAGTGTAAAACCCTATAAACACGTTAATAAAATCAATAAACGTTTATGTGATATCTTCATTCCACCGCAGGGGGCTCCCGTCTTGGGAGTATGTGGGTGGCAACCACACGGGCCCTTAGCTAAGCCTGGCATTACTTCCACTTACTTGTGTCAGGCTTCTCCTGTTTCCTTTCCTATCCGGCCCCCCTCGGCCAACTCTTGGTTTCTTCGACCCCAACGGTATTAGGTTTCCGAGGCCCAAGGGTGTCTTTCACTTTCCTCTCTAGTATCTATTATCTACCCTTCCACCCAACGGCGAAGCGAGCGGAAGAAGAATCTTATATCCCAGGTTCTCAAAGATCGCGGAGGCGGAAGAGGTCATGCCAGACGAACTGGCTGTAAAGGCGCCGCTCAGCCATCATTGAGCTCGCGGCAGTTCGTTGCAGTTCTGGTACCTGAAGTCACATGTCACATACATATGTGCCGTGATGAATTGTTCCAGAATTATAGTGTGTGGGTCACTTCCTCGCAAGCTGTAATCCACCTTAAAGAAATTCACGCAAATGGCAATTTCTCCTGTCATTTTCTCTAAAGACCAATGGCGATGGGATAAGGACGATGGCTGGAAGCTACTAGTCTGGACCTGCACACTGGCGGCAGGTGTGTGATGTTCGCCTTCCTGAGAACCCGTGTGACTACTCGGGAATCCGGTCCTGCATCTGCGACTGGGCAGGCCTATTTAGGATGACCGCTGCTCACCCTGAATGGGGAAGGCCCTAGAAAATGTGGGCTAAACATCGGAAGTCACACTTGAACCGGGCTGGGAATCCGCACCCAGTAGGTCACTTCTTATACTGCGGACGTAAACAAAAGAAGAATGAAATGATTATGACAATAGCGACATGGAATGTCAGGACCCTCCTGGACGTGAACAATTACAGACCAGAGAGAAGAACCGCTCTTATCACCCAAGAACTAGCCCGTCTAGATATAGACATAGCTGCCTTGAATGAGACAAGACTCTCAGGTGAGGGACACATTAGTGAGGTACGTTCAGGGTACACCATCTTCTGGAAGGGAAAGGATGCAGGAGAACCACGCATCCATGGTGCAAGATTTGCCGTAAAAACGAAAATAGTGAAAGATCTTCGACTTACAACTGTCTCAATTAATGAAAGACTGATGACTCTTAGAGTACCCATTGGTTCAGACAGATTCATCACCTTCGTCTCTGCATATGCTCCTACTTTAGACAGTGATGAAGACACAAAGAATCAGTTCTACCACCAACTGAACAGTACTCTCTCTAAAATACCCACTCAAGATAAATTAATTTTACTTGGTGATTTCAATGCCAGAGTGGGAAGGGACAACCGTTTTTGGAGAGACGTCATGGGTAAACAAGGGGTGGGAAACTGCAATGCAAATGGGTTGCTACTTCTTGGTCTATGCGCTGAGCACGAGCTTTTCATCTCCAATACCCAATTCCGTTTGCGTAACCGCTATAAGACCACATGGATGCACCCACGCTCCAAACATTGGCATCTTATAGACTACGTTATTACGCGACAGCGTGACAAGAAAGACATTCTCATCACAAAAGCAGCACTGAACATCGATGAGTGCTGGACGGACCATAGACTTTTAGTCAGCCGTTTGAGAGTACCAAAGTATCGCAAGCCACGATCCCACTTTTCAAACCCACCACGCAGAAAATTCAACATAAGCAACCTGAACAACAAAAACGTTCGCTCACACTTCCAAGACATACTGTCTGAACAACTTAACAAAGCTCCAGCAACCACAGATGACGTCGAACAAGAATGGACCACATTAAAGAACATTATCAAAGAAACTGCTGAGAATGTTGTTGGTTGTAGTGCACGGAAAAGAAGTGACTGGTTTGATGACAACCACGGAGAAATCCAAGCCATCATCAATGCAAAGCGGGATGCTTACCTATCCCTTGCTCAAGATCCATCCTGCGCAGAAAAGAAAGCACACTTTCAAGAACTCAAGCAGAAATGTCAAAGTGAAATACGAGTAATCAAGAACAAATGGTGGCAACAGAAAGCCACAGAACTCCAAAATCTTTCTGAAGCAAGGAACCTGCGTGGCTTTTACGCTGATATTAAAGAGCTGTATGGACCTATCCGCTCCTCATCAGGAGCACTGAAAGCTGCTGACAACTCCACCATTCTTACTGAAAGTCAGGACATCTTAAATCGTTGGAAAGAGCACTTGAGCTCACTGTTAAACAGCCCTTCTACTGCCACTGGAGATTTTCTCAAAAATGTCCCACAGCACCCTCCAAAACCCTGGCTGGCTGATCCTCCAACTTTTCAAGAATTTTGCAAGGCACTCAAGAGTGTGAAACCTGGGAAGGCTCCTGGACCTGACAGCATCCCGATGGAGCTTATCGAGGGTGGCGGCTTGCCTCTAAAAACTAGACTCTTCTCACTTATTATATTAATGTGGGAAACCCGCAAGGTACCAGCTGACTTGAAGAACTCCACAATTGTCACCATCTTCAAAAAGGGCGACAGAAACGTCTGTGGTAACTACCGGGGAATATCTCTACTCTCTGTCACTGGAAAAATTTTTGCAAGAATCCTTTTAAATCACCTCCAGACACTTTCAGAGACTATACTACCTGAGTCTCAATACGGGTTTCGACCTTCAAGAGGGACAATTGACATGATCTTCTGTGCACGACAACTACAGGAGAAGTGCAGAGAACAGCAAAAGCCTTTACTACTTGTTTTCTACGATCTAGAAAAGGCCTTTGATACAGTTCCCAGAGAAGCCATGTGGATGGTCTTAAAACGCTTCGGCTGCCCTGAACATTTTGTTGACCTGGTTGAAGCTCTCCACGTTGATATGACTGGACAGGTCCTCTGCCAGAATGAAATGACTGGTGAATTCCCAATAACAAGTGGGCTTAAACAAGGATGCGTTCTTGCACCTACATTATTTGCATTGTATCTGGCAGCTATGCTTTACGAGACAACTGTAAACAATGCAGGAATAGAACTAAAGTACAGGTTTGATGGAGGATTATTCAACCAGTCCAGACTCCATTCAAAAAGGTTCACCAGTACCACTCGTGTGACAGAGCTGCAGTATGCTGATGACAATGCCTCTCCAGCTCATTCACCTGCAGAGTTGCAGCTGTCAGTTGATTCCTTCAGCAGGGCGTACGAACGATTTGGTCTCTCCATCAATATTCCAAAGACAAAGGTGATGGCGCAGCCAACTCCTGGCTCCTCCGTTCCTGACTTCAGCATATCCATCTATGATACACTCTTGGAACAAGTGGACCATTTCCTCTACCTGGGAAGCATACTGTCATCCAACTGCTCATCTGGAAAAGATGTGGAGAATAGATTACGTGCTGCACATGTAGCATTTGGTCGTCTTACAAAGCGTGTCTTCCTGAATAAAGACCTAACACTGTACACCAAACTGATGGTGTACAAAGCTGTAGTCATTTCCACCCTGCTATATGGTTGCGAAACCTGGACGTTATATCGCAGCGATCTGAAGAAACTAGAACGCTTCAACCAACAGAAGCTAAGATATATCATGAACCTGAAATGGGATGACTTCATATCCAACACGGCTGTTCTAGAGAAAGCAAAAATACATAGCGTGGAAGCTCTTATCATTGGGCATCAACTCAGATGGGTCGGACACGTCCAGCGGATGAAAAATGACAGACTTCCACGCCAAATGCTGTACAGCGAAGTGAGCACAGGTAAAAGGCCACGAGGTGCCCCTCTCAAACGTTATAAGGATCAGTACAAGAAAAATCTGAAAAACTTGAACATCGATCCGAGTAACTGGTCCACAATAGCAGAAGACCGAAGTCGCTGGCGCTCAGTTACCTCAAATGCTCTTCAAAACTTTGAGCTGGAACGTCGAAGAATGGAGAATGACAAACGCCAGAGACGTAAACTCCTCCATGCTCAGCCACGTCCTCCACCTTCCATCAGCTGTAATGTCTGTGGCCGCCTGTTCCACGCTAGGATTGGATTGCTAAGCCATCAACGACACTTCCACGCCTGAACCATGACAAAGGAAATCTCAGGAGAGAAATGAAAACTCGGATACGAGTATCAGCCGACGACGACGACGACGATATCTTCATTCAAATTTTATTGTTTGATAAACAGGAGGTTTATTGAGATACACGACATTGATTTTAGTGTCACAGATCCACATGACTCCTCCGAAACTGGCATGAAAATAAAGTTTACTGATTGTTTTCATTGACGCCGGACGCTCCGCTGCAACACAGTAGCGTCGTTAAAGTGTTTGCTTGATACGCCCTAAGATCAGCTATGTACTTCCCGAAACATAGCTCACTGCATGCCCAACTCCATCCTGCTAGAGTGTTATTCAGATTCAAAGTCTTCTTCCATTACTGATTGCGAATAAAGTCTTGACGACTAACAGCAACGCAGTATATCTTGCTTAGAAACACAGGTGAGAAACCTTTCAGAAAATCACGCTTTGTTCTGTCAGTTATCTTTCCAGCACTGCTAGAAAGTTAATAATTCAAAGTTCAACACATTTTTTGAAGATCTTCTTTTCTTCTTCGGCGTTTAACTCTTTAAGTGTTACACGATTTCGACCTCCATAGGCTGCTTCGGTTCCAGTCCTAATCTTGACATCTTCCACTGCTTAGCGTCGGGTTTCCTCTTCTTGGTTCGGGCGACTTCCAGATTAAGATCTTCCATAGCCACCAGTTTCTGGGCATTATCTGAACAAGCCCGTACTACTGATGCACTGTAGTCGTCAAAGAGTTTCATCTGGAACACATTAGCTCTACTCGACTCCATACCTCCTCATTTCGTACCCTATCTTGCCACCTTACCAGCAGACATCTTCCCATAATAGTCCGTTTTCCCAAACTGTCCCCGTTTGAAGACATATCCCAACTCCACATGGAACTATATTGACCACCAAACTTTGAAATTTACTGTTCTTATGATCCTGTCGAATGTTAATCTTCCGTATTAACCCACGGAACGCTCCAATAGCTCTCTTTCTCACTGTTTTTCTGAAACCACAACCTTGCCACGTGTACTGGATTTATCTATTACTGGTGCCCAATATTGGTAGCTTCTGCAGGAACGTACGTCCTCTTCCTCACGAGAAAGTCTTGTCTCCTGTTCAGGCGGTAGCCCTGGCGACCCTGGGGCCGCAACACCACTCAGCAGCCGAGCCGTTCCGCCCAGCAACGGCGGCAGCCGCGTCTGCGCCGGATGCCTCACCGTCTGGGCTGGAGGGCGCCACAGCGGACGCCACATAGTTCATCTGAAAAAAAAAAAAAGGACTGGAATTGTAAAGCTTGTAGCTTCACAGATCCTGAGCGTGAAATTTTATACAAATGCAAATTAGAATGTGGTCTTGAAAAAAGATATCGTATAATCTACTTTGATTGATACATCAGGAAACAGCTGAATTTCTTCTTGAAAACCTTGTATTAGTACTCTCAGTTAATTATTAGTGTTTGCCGATCTTTGCAACTCGACTACAGTTTCCGCAGGCTGTGTGCGTTATCATGCATTTAACTTCATTCAAAGAGAGCTGCCATTTAGTTTTCCATGTTAAATAGTAGTGCAATATTCCCTTGTTTCCAATGTCTGCAAAACGGCCTCTGCGAAAAGAACGAGGTGTGTTTTCCAGCGAGTGGTGTACTTTTATTCCGTTGTGACTACGAGAGAGAGAAAGAGAGAGAGAGAGAGAGAGAGAGAGAGAGAGAGGGGGGGGGGGGGGAGGACGTAATTTCGCTCGGTCTCTGTTCTCTACTGCACTTTCGTATGTAATTTTATTACATTTCCTCCTTTAAGGTTAATGCTTTATATTTCTGGGACACTGTGAGCGTAAACTACTAGGTCACTTAGAGTTAGCTCAGAATTCGCTTAAACTGAAATTTTATACACCGAAAATGTAATTAACATAAAAAATCATAAGTGGTAAATGACATTCGTAACAAATAATACATTAAATTGCAAGGCTTAAGACTACTGCGAGGGACTTACTTACATATCAGAAGCAGTGTTCCATAACAGGATAGTGGAATGGATTTCTCTTTCAAAACGATAACATGTAACTGATTGACACACCCAAAAAAGGCAAATTATGTTTACATCATTTGCGCAGTTGGAGAAAGCTTGTGACATTGTTTACTGGAATGCAATATCTCACATTCATAAGGTATTGGGAATACAATACGCGGTGCGAAAAGTTATCTACAACTTACAGGGAAACCACAGTACCGTTAAAACAATCGATGGTCATAAAAAATGATCAATAGTTGACATGTGACAAAGAGATCTGTAATCTGTTCAGTATGCACGTTGAGCAAGTAGTAACAGAAACTAAAGAGAAATCGTGAAAGACACATAAATTTCAGGAAGAAGAAAAGAAAACTGAAATTCAGCAAAGACATTGTAATTTTGTCAGAGAATTCCAAGGAGTTGCAACATCAGTTGATCTCATTGAGCAGTGCCTTCAAAATAAGTTACAACATGAAGGTGAACAAAACTTCTTTTCCAATAATATGGTCGCATGCCAAGGGAGATGCACTATCAGTAAATATAAGATAGAAGAGCGACTGACTTCACAATATGCAAAATTGGAATTTGAGTGGCCTGTCTGTTCTCCCTGGTAATCGTAATGTTGCCTTACCTCTCCAATGATGCGCTCCTCCTGCTTCGTCTCCTCTAGCCCAGGACGCTCCTCAGGATTGACATCCGCAGCATCAGTTGACATCGGCGCCTTCAGCGGCTCGTGTGCCCTCGGGGGAACACCTTCCTCTTGACCTGGGCCCAAACGGAATTGCAGTCGCACCTCGTTGTATTCCTGTGGGAGGTTTATTTTCATCGTAATTTTTTCATTTGTTGTTATTCTTTTATTTATTTCCGACTATTTGCTCATAATCTAAGACATACACGTTTTACAACAGCAGCTTCTTACGTCCACAAACAAAAATGTTTACAAAAATGGTAATTTCAGTCAGATAGTAGTGTAACGCGTTCAAAGCCCCAACTCGAGCAGTTTAATATCTGGCAGACCGAGATCGTCGCATGAGCTACTGGACGATTTACCCATTTATCTATCAAGTGTGGGAACAATTACCACTTCGTTTGCATCAGAATTGAAAGGAAATGATCACAGACATTGAATCGTTGGCGGTGGTTAGTTGGCGATCAAGTGCCTATGCAGCAAAATCATAATCCCTGCGTTCATACCAGAACCCGTCTAGAGTTAACGACATCAGACAGCATCTGATTGAAGTGTGGAAGTACGTGAGAATGTAAAATCTAGGCTAGGAGAGCAATACCGATGCCAGATATGAGTAATGACTGTGTCAGGGAAGAAAGTGTACGGGTCGGACATGTACGTAGATCAGACAGCAGACGCCAGTCCCCCAGGGATTATATGGGGTGAGAGACACCTCAATAACCTCTGATATCTCTCAGAGCCAACACAGGAGTAAGATAGAAAAAACGTAACCTTCGTCCACTGGGTCTCCTCACGGACGCTCGATACCGACCGACTGCTGTGTCTTCTCTGCCAATGACGTGGTTTCATGGGGTATGGTTGGGCTTACGGACATCACACCGCTCTCCAGGATGTTGTCAGTTTACGTGACCTGCAGCCCCTACTTCTCAATCAAGAAGCTCCTTAATAGACCTCATGAGGCTCAGTGCACCCCCTTCCAGTCTTCCCCAAAATCGAATCCAGATCCTCCGCATGGTAGTCATTCGAGCTGACCGCAAAGTTACAGCGCTGGGGTAATGCAGTAAGCCAATAAAGCTAGTTGTGACCTGTTAAAGAGGAGATCCACTGAGCTATCAATAACTGATGGCTTGCTTAGGCCTCCAGGTAACTATGACAACTTTGGAAAATGCAGAAATTCCCAAGTTAATCTACAGTGTAACGTTGTAGTTAATGACCATTAGTATTAGTATCTGGCTGCCCCTAAGCTACTCGTCGGCGTTGCTCACCTATGGGTCCGTCTCTACAGGGTCATCATCCTCATCAGTGACCCCTATGACACGAAGATCTTCACTTTCTGTCTCCCACCCACAAGGGAGACGGAAGAAGGCGAGGGCTCTGCACATCTGTGAAGATAAAAAATTACATAAAGTGGTGGCCTCAACTCGTACATTAGTCTAACAGAACGGCAGCAGCTCGCATGAAGACTGATAACCAATGGGAGTTCTTAGGGTGGGTGCTGACACTGCATTTTACGGAAACTTCCACGCCTCATCAACATGATAACTAATGCTCAGAAAATTACAGAATTTCTGGTACTCTTGTACCTTCGTCAGCTTTAAGTGCTAGCTCACAAATACCGTTTTTAGAGCTCCGAACAAAGCAACAGCGTTTAGTAGCAAAAATGTTAGACTTTTCCCGTAAATAATTTAAGATCGTCGGTATCTTGACAGCTGTACAGATACCAGAGAAAATTCTGTACTTGATGAAATTATTATAGTGATGTTACATAACTAATTAATTCAAATACATCAGCTAAATGATATAACTTACGCCACTTCATACGTCCTGCAAAAGATGGTAAAATAAAGTGTGATTTCACCATTATATTTTATTTTGATTTGGTTGCATATTATGCTTTGTCCAAACTGAGCTTTGTTTAAACGACTCGTTGCTATTATGCGTGAATAGAGAAAGATGAATTTACTGTTTTAGAGATTTCTCTCAAATTTATTTATATGTATATTCTAGTCATGTGCATTTGAAAGCTACCTGCCGGTACAGTTCCACTTCCTAGTGAATCACATACAGATTGCTTGTTGCAGAGAAATTCGTTCATACTTCAAAGAAAAAATCGCATTTAAGAAGCAAGCTACTTCCTCTAAAGTATTTTTAGTTTCATTAGACATGCACCGAGATATTTTGATTGTGAATCTGACTGATATGATTAATTGGAATACTAGTATTGTTAACACTGGGTAAAGGATAATCTATTAGCGTATAGTATACTGAGAACAACATGTCTAGAATGGCGTTAGGTCAGAGGTATTGAGATGAACAAATGAACAAACAAATTATTTCTTCGCTGTAAATAGAAGCTGGTAGCAGAATGTTCCAAGCATCTGCTACGGGATGTCGGAAATTAAAAATTCCCAATGTTTCTGGTTTGGTAACTGAATCCATACTGCATACTAGTGAAATTAGGTTCATGTGAATATCTCCTATCGGTCGTCAGATGGAATGTAATATGTTCTTGAAGCGACTGCTGTAACATGCCTTTCCATTGTGAATGAGATTTTCTCGCCTTGATTGCGTACGGGTGTGCTTCTGCATGTACAGTGAAAGGCAAAAAAATTGAGTGGCCAGAATAATTTAGAGTCCAAGAAGAGAGAATTGCGTATGCCAAGTTCAGAAGTGCCCTTGTTCACAACTCTAGCGGTCTGAGGAGCTTCAGCTTAGCGTTTACATCGTCAAATACAAGCAGTATAATAGTTACGATACAGTAGATGTCTAGATTCATTGCAATTTAACTGATCGTATCATCTCTTTTAAAAATGGTTATTCGAGCACGTACAAACGATTGAAAGTTTTAACGAAATAGCTTTTATTTTCGTTAAAGATAGTATAATAATTACTGCTTTTAGTTAATTAATTTGCCTCTCTTTAACTGTCTTAAAAATAAATAAATAAATAATTAATTAATAGTTACCTTTTTTTTAAAAAAATAAAGTTTTTGATTTTAATTTTCTTTCCTTCTGTACGTACGAACTTTGTTGTAGAACCTCTCTCTTATTTACGTGTGGTAATAAAAAAATTTCTCTTTCAAAAGAATTACGTACATTTAAGAATTACGTGAACTCATATTAACTGATTAAGAATATTTAGTTGAGAATTAAATCCTTTACATAATTCGGTCTTGGCACACATTTTCTAAATGCAGTTGGTTTTTTTTTTATTTTAAATATTTACTGAATTCTATCACGGCGTTAGCTATAGAACACAAGATTATCTCTATTGTCAGAAAATGGTTAATTATTGCCAAGCCGACATTTAATTATCACTGATCAAACCTACTTCGCTATACATTTAAGTTATTTGAAAGAACTAAAATTGTTAAATTTCAATGTTAACTAACATTAACTATCCGCCTACGAATGCACAAACGTATAATTAGTTAAAATTCATCAGTCTCAGGATCACTGTGAAAGAAGAACAATTTCTTAATTCACTGCTAATTTTTATCTATCTGTTCCCGATTTACGGGTTTGGTTGATTTTTCCTTTAGCGGAACAATTTTTTAAATGTGCCGCCGCTTCAAATCGATCGGTCGCGGCACAGCCCAGCAACTCCGCTAAAAATGCTGAAAATTCTTTAAAGAAATTTTATAGATGACATGGGCAAGCTAATTTACATTAATAATACACACTTTTGATAAATTCTGATATATTTAGATCAAACAATAATTGAACTCACATTAATTTGTAACGCCTCCTCTAATGGCGGCTAAATCTAGACAGAGACAAAAGAAATCTACCCACTGATAAATCGCTTCGACACAGCTTCCTCTCGCATTCAGCTCTATACAGAGAAGACCAAAGAATACGCTGTACATGGTTCTTTTATACTACTGCTGACTATTAACATTTCTTTGTAATTTGACAATATTATTCTCCTCTGGCTAAATTTCACATCTCTGTTATCGCAGATACTGACACATTTCACAATCACATAATAAATATAGAAAAATTACTATCCTAAATACAGAGAGAATATTACTACAAAAAATATTACGATAATAACAAATGTCTTTTACACAAAATTCAATAATATTTTTTGTTCAATAATTACGGTATATACAACTTGCTCAGAGCGGCGTATATGGTACAAATAAACTCTTGTTCGTTAATAGCGTGAGTTTGCCAGGGAACGTTACAAAGTGAAGAACTACAAATCTGTTTCAACGGCTGAGTGAATAGCCTGTTGACTTACGAACGTAAAGGACTAGCGTTCGAAAACTGTAGTCAGTTGTCATTTATCTTATTTAGAACTGTGCAGTTAATATTTTAAACCTTAATTCGCTACGGATTGTGCAGTTGAAGGCTTTTATATGTTCCACATTCTTTCAAAATATCCATTTCATAATTGTATAACCTTCAAACAGACAGACTAAAAATACTGAAAATGGCTGGATTTATCTGTAATTACTTGGATCGCCACCTTGTGTCTCTTCAGTTTTCAGCTAAGATATTGGCATACATCACATGTCTGCATCAAAATGGCTGATGTGAGTGTTCGCGAGCGAATAATTACTCTTTTTCAAAACGGCGTTAGTGCATTTGAGGCAGGAAGTCGTTATGGTGTTGATGCTTCCACAGCAATGAGATGGACTAAACGATTTAGAGATAATGGCGAGGCAACGAGACGTCCAATACTGGGAAGACCATGAGTCTCCAAATGAGGTCGAAATGAATTATTGCTCAGGATGGTCCAGATTGCTCCTTTGTCCATCTCCGGAAACTAAGGAGAGCTTCTCATGTCCCGAGCTCGTTGAGAACGGTTTTCAGAATATTAGGACCGTGGAATCAGGTCCCGTCGTGCTCTTATCACAGAATCGTTGTCTGACGAACAAGCCCTGGGTAGACTAGCAATTGTGTGTTCCTGCAAAGATGTCTATTGGACGAATGTAGAACGCTCGCTTCGTGCCCAGACGCGCTAGAAGCGGACGGTGTGAAATGTTGGGGCTGGTTGTCTTAGATGGGTGCAGGAACCTTAGAAAGTTTAAAAGGCAAGTTTTGCTCAGCATGCTATGAACATTTCCTTGACGATTAATCATACCAGAAGGACGTCTCACTTATCAACATGATAATAATCCATCACAACCTAGCATTAGGATTCAGAGCTGGTTCAAAGGAGGGAGAATAGTAGTGCCTTCCGTCGCCTCCAAAGTCACCTATCTCTATCCCATAGAGCACTATGGGCTTAACTCAAGAAAACTCTGAGGGGCAGTTGGTCAGACTCGCCTCCGGGAACTATGAATGCTCAATAGGATTTGGTTCATTCTTCACAGGAGGGAATTGTCACGAATCAGGACTCTTTCCTTAGACTTGTAGATTCTACGCCTCGAAGAATCCAAGCTGTTATTGTTGCCAATGGCATGTGGACAATATATTTAAGTTATACATAGCCTACTCTTGATTTTGTTTTATTTCATTTTTCTGTAAAAGGCCTACGTAGTTATTAGGTCAACAACATTAATTTCAAAATAAAAATCTACTTGCTACTATATTATTTGTATTTTTAGGGGAGATCAGATGAATATCACCCTCCAAGGATGATTATCTTTAGACATCAAATTCACCAACCAAAATTAGTTATTTATTGAAGAGAGTATTGAAAAAAGTAAAGAAAAAATAGAAGAAAATTTAATAATGAAAAGTAAATATAGCACTAAACGTTGGTGACGCGATACAAAGAAAGGCTGCAGTGAGACTCCATCAGAGGCATCCTACAGCTACGAGTACAGTAAACCGACAGGCTGTCAAGGATCTACCGACCTCTTGTTTTTAGCGTAACGGTTGAATAGGTCTACCGTAATCGAAGAAAGTATATTAAACTGGAAACAGTAGATACTGGAAGGCACATCCACTCGCTCGTGTAAACTGCGCGTAAGGACTTTTGAAAACTATGCTATTATCTGATATGTCTCTCTTTACTGAAAACTTTCGAGACACCAGGTGGCGATCGAAGAAATTACAAATAAATGCTTCCATCTTCAAGATTTTTATTCGGACCATTTGTTTATTGAAGCATTATAATACTATAAAATTGAAACTTTTGAAGAATGTGAAACCTAGAAAAGCCTACAACTGCACAATTTGTAGTGGGTTAAGGTTTAAAATATTACGTGAACAGGTCTGAATAAAAAGAAATGACAATTGACTCCTGTTAGATTCGAACACTCGTCCTTTATCGTCATAAAATGCCAGCGTGCCCTCTTTTTTATCTCCTTTTGTTCATTATTATTCTTTGCATTTATTTGGGGTGGACGTCCCACGACAAACGTTCAAGTTCATCACTGATTCATTCAATTTTTTTTTATTACAGAGGGCAGCCAACACCCTGAACAAATACGATAGTAGTGGGGCAAAGTATGTGTCACAACACACTGCATTGTGTCAAATTTATTCAAGATGGTGGATCCAAGATGGCGGCCATAGATGAGGCAATTTAGCAGTGTCTTCATGGCAGGAAGCTTAAGTTTTGACAGGAAAATTTGTCAACTGGGCTATCTCCACTAACTTAACCCTCCTCGCATCCCCTTCGCTTCACAATCTGCAAATTTGCGGGAAAAGGACTCTGTGCTGAACTGCTGGATAGGATCGATGTAAGTCTTTATTTTGTATACTTTGTTTATTTAAGCAATTTGAGTAGCTCCACCCAGTGCGTTCACCATGTAACCATGAATCTGAGGACTGTGTCGATAGCAACGATATTTTGTGAACTGAATACATTTCATGAGGCTAAGTTACACTTCACAACTCATGGTGATAAATGCAGGTGCTGTAACTGTAGATCATTCGATGAAAGTCCAGTCAGTCTCCCAAAGCGCAAGAGGCAAGATGTTCACCCACTCCAGGGCAAGCATCCATTTGTACAATAGAGGAAATGCTGGTGATGAGCAGGGATGAATTTAATACGTGTACTACATGCAGGCATACAGCTAAGGACTGTATCCATATACTGCTACACAATGAGTGAAAAGAAAAGATAATGAATAAGTGTGTGGCGAATACTTTTCGACAAATAATGGCAATGCAATGGGATGGCGTGAACATGCATTTCAGTACTCATGGAGATAGATGCTTGTGCTGAATTGCCTACCTCTTTTGAAACTTCCTGATATCACACATCAACTATGCCCTATTCCACAATGAACCGTAGGTGTTTACCTTGAGGTTTGGAGACCAGCTTGCCTAGTTCACAACACCATCACCAGAGTGTGCTGTTAGCACTCCATGACTCCCCTCCCATTATGTGGTCCAAGATGGCGGTCCAGTAAAAAGGGCAAGAACCAATAGGGACCCTGAATCCAGTCATGTGATAGGCTACAGCCAATAGGATGGCAGTATAGGGGACATCATTGTAGGGGATATAGGGCAGGATCAGTAGCTCTGCGACCTCAGTCTCAATCAATCAGCTAGCAGCAGCAGCAGCAGCATGAGAAGAAAAGGAAGAAGAAGAAGTACCATGACGCACCGACAGCAGTCAGAATCCAGCAGAGCCCTACATAACAGGAAGGAATGGAAAAATAACTATCCCATATCACATCTTTGTAGGTATTAGTATTATTATTATTATTATTATTATTGGTTGTTTTCGTGTCTTGGGTCATATGTAATGCTTCCTCCTTTTTGTTCAGCAGTAGCCTTTGGCATGTCCAAGTATGCAGGGGCAAGCGCCAACATGTCGACCTCTGCTGCACCTGGACCTGCAGCAACCTCAGCTGTCACCTTGTTGAGACCTGGACGGACCTCTGGACCTGTGGCAGCAACAACCTCCAGCATGTGTGAACTTGTAGTGACCATGGGGGTCCTGTAGCACACATAGTCCACTTGCTGGAACAGGACATGGATTTGTTATTGTCTGACCCACTCATCTATTTGTGTGATGAGGACATGCAGTCTGCTCCCAAAACATTGAATGCTGCTGGTGGTCCTAAACAACAGCAAGATGGAGGACAATACTGGTCACTGACATATGAGCCATCCAAGCAGTATATCCCTATTCTAGTGCTGGAACAGAGTGCAGACGCTGTGGATAAGGAAGTGTCATGTGTTTCCATGCTTTTCAGTTCTACATACAGTTTAACTTCTAGTAAGTGGGCTTGCATGTGAGAATAGAAGTTGAAAATGCGTATTTCTGTATTTGACTGGGACGAAATATGTCATGCAGATGACTACAGAGTACTACCCAACTCGTACCCTCCACCCCCCCCCCCACCCCACCACCACATTCCGCACATTCACTATACTGGTGTCACGCTATTTATTACACAGTGTATTACGATTCTGCACTACGTGTGAAATAGGGTAACAAGTGTGTTTGTCTATGGCTTGCCTCAGTTATGAACATATATGCATATGATGTGGATACTGTGCTATGCCTTGCACTGGAAAGACTGAGTCGTTGGTTGCTGAACATAGACTCTGCATACAATGGTATTGTGACTTTCTACGTGTGCATAGTGTACACACTGTTGATTCAGAGCAATACCTTTCTTTGCACATGAATGCAGACCCAAAAGATAAACATGCTAAATGTGCATGTGAAAAACCTGAGTATTGAGAGGTACCCATCGAAATTTATTGCATATCAAAAATCTTTGTTTGGAAAACACTATACAGGTGCGAATAAGAAGAGAAAGAAAGAGTCTGATGATTTTTTTTGAAATATTGCTTCCAGTATATGATATTTAAATAAATAATGTGAGTATGTATGATCTCAAATTGTGTTTGTGTTTTATTTATACCTGTCTCATTATAATCCAAGTATTACACTTACTAGTATCATTATTTTCAATGGTGCACCTATAATAATGCCTCAACAGACAGTTGCCTCAAACATCTCCTCACCAGTTATTGACAAAATGAATGATGAAGTCACTCTTCGTGGGTAAAATACGTAACTAAATTCTCTGTGTAGCCAATACAGCTAAGTTGGTTAAATTATGGAGCTATAGTGGCTACACATACTCTTGACATCCTTACAAGTGTATCTTTTTATGTACTGTCAGTACCTACATAGTTGGTATTATGGCCAGGTGGGTGAAACATCCTCATTACAAGCACTATGTTGTCGGTGACTGGTCCTGTGAAGATTCAAAAGAAGGACTGAAGAAGAAGAAGAAGAATTGAATAATCCTACCCGATGATATACTATCAGTTATTATAGGTCCATCCAACTGTGGCAAGACTAATGTCTTCATGACACTGCTAACACATGTAAATGGAGTCCGATTTGAACATGTTTGTGTGTTCTCAAAAACATTTTCAGCCTAAGTATCAGCTATTACCAGAGATATTGCATGGTGTAAAAGGTGTAACATACATGACATTCAGTGAAAGTGGTTTTATCCCCCCAACCTCAAAAAACAAACCCAAACACTGTCTTTTATTTGACAATGTTTCTGTGGAAAACCATATTTTTCTGTTTTGATCATCGTATGTGTGCTGATGTATTTTATCTAAGCCAAACCCATTCCTGAATCCAGAAACATTTGGTTAGGGATAATGCAAACCTCATTATAGCCTTCAAACAACAAAATCTGAATTTAAAACACATTTAACATGCACTTGTAGGAACCGACATGTCATTCAAATTTTGTAAAAATATGTTTCGATTGCTGGAATCATTCATAGTATAGGTACTTGTTACTGATAAAACAAAAAAAGCGAATGATGGTAGGTAAAGGAAAAACTTCCAAGATTTTCTATACTCTATGGAGCCCAGTAAGAGAGGTGAGTACATCAATAAACGTTGTATGTTGGATAAATTCGAGTGTTTGTCTAGCTCTCAACCCTAGAGAATGGGTGTACAGAGATAGAACATTCGCTTGTACTTGGATGCAAAATTCAGGCTATCATGCATAGTTGGAGGTATGCACAGGGAGCTAGAGACATATTACCAGACTCTTCTGAGAATGATCAATGCATTAAATGAGTTAGTTAATGAAATTGGTAAGCAGGTAACCTACTTAATTGAAAACGTCGAGGCTATTGAGGGGAAAATAGGTGCAGAGGCCCTTGTAGTTGAGAAGAAGGAGTAGGCACGTAATGTTAGGAAGAAAAGCGGATATACGAGTACAAAGCCTCACGCTGCAGAGACGTCTGATCAGCATACATCGAGATGGCAATGAGGCAGAAAGTCATTCAGGCCCGTAAAGTCGCTTGGGAGAAAGTACGGTTGCTAAGGTTAGGGCATACGGATTGATAGTAAGCACTAAGAGAGACCTTTAAGCAGGTTGCTGAATATCTCAGGCAGCTCCCAGCAAAGACAAAACGACAAGATAACGATGGTGCTGTCATTGACGAATTCGTTATCCATCACGCACGTATCCAGATAGATAGGACATTTGGTGTCAGCAGGGAAAGACCGTACATGTTGGACACGCAGCCTATAAATGTAACTGATGACACAATACAGATTGGTGATGGGCGGTTTGAGAGAAGACCTGGCGTAATGAATCTTATTTTCCTAAGACCCACGAAATTCTTCAGTTAATGAGAGGAAAATGTACCGCAAAATATATAGCGATACCGGCGATGGTGTAGACGTTGAGCATAAAGCACTGAACAATCGAATCCCGCAGTATATACATTATGACGACCTCATCGAGCTAATAGAAAGACTACGGCTACTCATAGCATCAGCTAGTGCAAATAATACAGCTGATTCGAATGAGGTTGTTTCAGTAATATCTGAGTTTACAGAGAGAGAGAGGTATCATGGGATAAGTATTGAGACAGTAGTTCGAGAACTGCACAAACCAGCACGAAAAACGTACCCCCATAGTCGTGTTATGATTGAAGGTTTGCATGACCTATGGCAAGCTGATCTTGTAGATATCAGGGAATATTCACCCGAGAATAAAGGATTCAAATATATTTTAATGGTTATTGAATAAGGGGCGTTCAAAAAGAAACGTACCCGAGTCTGGAACGTGCAAACCGGTGACAGGTGGGCAGTATCGTGGCGTGTGTAACGAGGTGTGGTTCCGACCAGAGCGTTGAGGTTCACAGCCCGTCGCTAGAGGGCACATGTGCACGTCACGTGACTGTATAGAGCTAGCAGCAGCATGTATCAATCATCCAATGCTGCCAGTTGCATTGCAAACAGTGACATGGAGGCGTCAACAGAAGAGCAAAGAAGTGTTGTTCGTTTTCTAACAGAGGAATGAATAGGAGGAACGGACATTCATCGACGAATGTCACAAGTGTACAGCGAACGCTGCATGTCCCTTGCAAGGGTCAAGGTGTGGCACAAGCACTTCAGGGAAGGATGGGTGTCATTATCCGATGATGCCCGGTCTGGAGCACCACACTGCATTACCGATGACATCGTCCAGCTGGTGGATGCACTCTTTACCCAGGACCGCCAAATGACAGTGAAGGCCATAGCTGCCATGTCGGAAAGAGCGTCGGAAGTGTTCACACCTTCATAAAGGAACGATGGCATATGCGCAAAGTGTGTGCCCAATGGGTGCCCCACAATCTTCAACCACACTGGGAAGCAAGTCGAATGGCCCACCGTCTTGCTTATCTGCAGCGCTATGCTCGGAAAGGGAATGCGTTCCTGACACGAGTGGTGGCTGGAGATGAATCATGGTGTCATCACTTCGAACGAGAATCAAAACGACAAAGTCTCCAGTGGAAGCATCCAGGGTCACCACCACCAAAAAAAGCCAAGGCCATCCACATGCTGAAGTTCTTCTTTGACCAAGATGGTCCCCTTCCGATTCATTTTCTGCAGCACGGGACACCAGTGAATGCCCAGCGTTTCTCATAAACCTTGACCACCCTTCGTCAAACGATCAAACCAAAACGATTAGGCCATCTCATCCACGACAATGCAAAGCCTCATACTGCCAACACAGTCGCTGCACTCCTGCAGAATTTCAAATGGGAGGTTCTCGGCCACCCTCCACACAGTCCGGCCCCCTCTCCCTGTGATTACTCCCTTTTTGGTCCGCTTAAAAAGGCTCTGAGGGGTAAACGACTTACCTCGGACGACGAATTCCAGCTGTACGTGCAGAACTGGTTAACATCGCAGCCCCGGGAATTTTATGAGACAGCCATTCATTGCCTTGTGTCACAGTGGGCAAGTGTCTCAACAGCCAGGTTCAATACTTCTAACATATAGGTACTGGTTTCTGTAATTATGCCTCCGGCTCATTTCCTTTTGAAAGCACATTATATACACTCCAAATTTGCCTGGGCATTATCTGTTTAAAAAAAAGACAAAAACAGATAGAAATGTTGAGGATGTGTTTGGGTGTTTGCTACAAACAGGGTCGAATCGATGTCCAGACAACCTCCAAAAGACAAGTATCGCGAAGCAGCTGAATAGAACAATGAAAGGTCAAATGTGGATGCTTTTCAGTCTTCGTGGTTCATACAAATTGTCAGATATCCTCCCAGAAATAAATGCTAGTGTAATAGAACCAAAAAGAGCACAATAAAAATGAGACCAATCGATATTCGTGATAATGGACTCATGGATACTGTGTAATATCGCATAAAAATGCTGGATCCACACAGACAGAAGTATAACGTAGGTGATTTGGTACGTATCTTGAAACACAAAATTTGAGTAATCATACCTACCAAACTGGTCAGCATAGATACTTACAGTTTCAAAGATGCAAAGAACGAATCCGGGAACTTATATCGTGAAGGATAATAAAGGTGAAGAAATGTCAGGTTGCTTCAACACCGCAGAGTTTATGAAAAGCTCTGAACCAAGTGTGTGTGTGTGTGTGTGTGTGTGTGGTTGGGGGGGGGGGGGAGGAGGAGGGGAGGGCTTGTAAGACGTCGGGGAAATAGAGCGTTAGTGAAATGTCTTGGTTTTACTGCAGCACAAAACAATTGGACTGATGCTAACGATTTGCTATATACGGGGGTGCACAGTCCACAACTACCGCAGTAGCTAACATGCGTGCTAGGAGACACATTAGAGGAGGTGGTGGTGTTCTAGTTAATCTGCCAGTGGAATTACATTTTCAGGGATACTGTGGACCTGGAACAAAGCTTCAGAAACGCTTAGCACTAGGTGAGAATGGGGTTAGCCGCTAAACGAAGGGTGTATGGAATACCACATTGCATACGCTGCAAATAAAGATCTTCCATGTCGTCAAATTGCAGATAGGATTTTAGCTGATAAGTCTAAGGCGATACGCAGAAGAAAGGATACTGATATAGGTCAATGCACTGCGGCGATTCCAACTGATAAAAATATGCGTGGAAAAATTATGTTGGGTTTAAGAAAGATGAATTTCAAGCGAGCTATGAATGCTGCACGTTGTGCACTAAATAAGAAGAAGAAGGGTGGGAAGCAGAGGTGTTTGAAGGAATGTATCGTGACAGCGATGTATGCAGCTAAAAACTTTCTGAAGCAGAAGTGCGCGAGAAGAAGAAGAGGATCGGTTAAAGCACCTCGTGTTCTACCAGTACACAAAGCGTCTGGTGGTTTTCTTCCATTCCTCATCCCAGGCATCTCCGCCGTTTCGTCGGTAGGGTCCCTCGCTGGTGGTGCTGCAGCTATTGCTCGAACACTCAAGAACGCGCAAAACTTCCAAGTGCAGTTAGAAGAAACAAGAAGACATACACGCATCGTGGAAGCCACAGGCATCGGAAAAGTACTATGCTTGAAACCGTACAGAAAATGACTTGGTGCATTAATAAATTTAAAAAAAGAGCCCATTAGCAGTCCTACCGGATCGGCCACTCACAAACACTGACCTTCTTAAGTTTTTTAGAAAAAAAGTCAACATTCCAAGATTCCGTGGGCGTTTATGCAGGATTCATTACCGAAGAGTGTGTGGAAAACTAGTGAATGTAGTACTATGAATTTAGATGTTGCTTGACGTCCCGGTAACCACTGGGTGTTATATGTTATGAAAAACGCAAATTCCATCTACTATTTCGACAAATTTGGTGACCTGCAACCGCCAGAAGAAATACAACGATACTTCGTTCGTAGAACAAGTGTGTTCTACAGTTTTCGGCACCATCAGGACTTTAATACATACGTCTGCGGATATCTATCCATCATGTTTCTCTTGACGTTTACAAAGAAGAAGAAGAAGAAGAATATATAAGCAAACGCTTAAAAGATACCTTCATCAGTTGAGGTTCAGATGCAGTGTCGTACACTTTGACTTTAAAAGAACAATCATCTGTATTACGTGCAAATTACTTCCCACCAATTGATTTGTGCATTGGTGACTGGAGTATTGCGTTGACTGGACGGGAGAAGTACAACAGAATCCAAAATATCACCGAGGCTAACTATAAACTGCATCTGTATATTAATGAAAACGACATTGTGGAAACAGAATCTGGTGCGTACGATATTGACGATTTAAACCAAGTCTTAAAACAGTCTGGAAAAGGTACTGAGCTACCTGCAAACATCAATACACTTAAATCTGAAATAAGGACTGTGAATGCAACGACTGACTTTAACCAGAAAGGTTTCATTGGGAGCCGAATGGGTTTCACAAAAGGAGAGGTTTTGAAGAAGGGTCCTAGCAAATTTTACAAGCCAGATCAGACTATGGACATACTGCCCGTTAACACAATCTGATTCGAGTGTAATATTACAACGAACTCCTATCTCAACGACAGTCTGATTCGTACTATTTACGGATTCTTCCCTCAGGTGCAAGTGGTATAATGTTGTTGAGACTTCCACCAATTCAATATATCTTCCACTGACAGTTCAGACATTGGACTATTTGGAGTTACATGTTGTGGACCAGAACAATCGACTTTTCGATTTCAGTGATGAGGAAATCACTGTACGATTACATCTAAGGCAAGATGGGCGTGAAGTATAAAACAAGTGTACCCTATCCGAAGCACGTCACTTCGCTGGAGAACCGCAAAGTGATAACAACTGCGAACTATGGCTTTCGTAAATCAGTTGGCTTGAAACCTCGCAATGGCGTCCTCACTCCATATAACCAGTCCAGTAGAGTATGATGAGCGAATTATGCGTCAGAAATACTTCTCGCATAAACCTTACGCTTCAACCACATTTAACAAGAATGATGAAATTAGGATTGTCATCCAGCACCAGGATGCGCTGACGCTTCCGCACAGGACTTTCATATATTTGGAGGGATCATTCAAGAAAACCAACGGCAGCTCTACAGTGGGATCCAAACTTATGCGTAACGCTTTAGCATTGCTGTTTCAAGAAATACGTTATGAACTCAATGGACCTGCGATCTACCGCACATGCAATATCAGCATAACATCAATCCTTAAAACTTATGTCTCTGCACCAGCCACGGATTTGAACGGTTAACAAATGCGGGATGGTTCATAGACGATATGGTAGATAGAGCAGTTGCAGATATAGCATACCTCTAAAAATGCTCCTCGGTTACTTTGAGGGCATGAGCCTGATATTATGGATGCTAAACAGGAACTCTTTCTGGTACGGAGTGCGACGGATAATAACTCATACATTCAAGGAGTTCAAGAGGAGAATATGACCACAATCAGCAAGGTAATATGGAAAATGCCTCACATCAGTGTATCAGACGAGGAGCGTTTGAAGCTTTTAAGAATTCTGAATTCCGCTACATATCTATCACTAACATTCCGCTCATGGGAGGTTTTCGAGTACCCAGTACCACCAGCTGAAAGCAGGCAAACCTGGGCTATTAAAGCCTCTTCGCAGCTAGAGACGCCTAGATTCATCACACTGCATTTCAGGCTGATAGAAGAGAGAATACAGCAAATGATTCCGCTGTATTCGACAACGCCAAGTTAACCAATGCCAGAGTCTACCTGAATAAATAATTCCGCTGTATTCGACAACTGCAATTTAACCAATGCCAGGATATATCTGAATTCAGAATTCTACCCATATAACAATTCGCATCTGCAGTGGGACGAAAATGTATGCAGTCTACCATATGAAATGTGTGCGAGGTTCCGTGCTTCTTACTATGAAATTGCTGAAGAAGAGGTAGGAGTGAGTCTACTCAGTCAGGAAATTCAAGGAGATACCACAGATCAACGTAAAACACTGCTCGAAACGGAACTTAAGTCTGGACCTACAGATGTACGAATTGAATTTGAATCTTCAATTAATTTCCAGGAATGCATGGCAGCGTATGCTCTAGTTCCACGTCACCGTATGATCAACTACTGCCCGCTCACCAGTGTTCTACAATGCGCTGTATAGATGAACAAGTGCTGTGCCATACCTAGAGCAGTCCACAATGGCATCTCAAGTTGTGAACATCATTGCAGACGCTCAGGGTTTCTATGATGATGAGAGTACACATTTCGTACTTAAGGATGTTGCATCAATAGCGTGCACAGAAGGTATCGGAGTAATGGAGACGTTCTCAGCAAACATTACACCATCGACGTCTTTTAAGGATGTGAAGTGCGCTAAAACATGAAAGAGTGCAAAGTGGTTGACACATTTCTACCATGGAATTCACTGGGATGATCCTGGCATATCCTATAAAGATATGGTGAAGTCACTTCAATTATTTGACTACACTGATACTATCATCTACATGAAGGATAAGGAGAAGGTTCATGGATGTGTTGGATCTTCAATTTTACTGCCATTCACGACCTGTAATTCTATGGGTGTCCTGATCGCCATCGACTCAGGAAAAAGAAGATGTGAGGAAATAGTGTTGCAGTGTCTCATTAAGAAAATGTAAAATTACTTCCACACTGGATGAGAAATAAATGATTTTTTTACCGCATAATGTGTATATGATTTCTCTTCACCCTGTTCCCGCACTGACAGTGTACAGTTTCGCCCAGATACTATGTCTGTGGATTTCAAGCACAAGAGATATAATTTTAGATATGTTTGCTGTATGTCTTTGGAAGTGGACGTGGTCATGTGCTTCCTGCTCCCATAACCCAATTTGTGCTGCACGATTGGCACAATTCCACGCATTCATTCTATATGTTTTGTTATTCTCTGTCTTAAACTTCACCTCCTTAATAGCACACATCTTCAGAAGAACTAATGTCATTTGTGACCTGTACAGCCTTTATATATATATATATATATATACATACATAATGCAATAGGGGATAGGTTTTTTTTAAATAACAACAAAGACGTATGGTAATGAATACAATATACTTCTTGAGGTACAATTTGACTCTGATATTCCAATGGAGACATACTTTCAACATACATACTATAACACTAACACTGGTTGAGAATAATTTAAATATTATTTTGTTCCCAGTAGCACTGGATGAGAATGTTTACAATTTTTCCAGCTGTATGGATCTATGCAAAAAAGTAATGGGGAGACGCTTTTGCAACAACTAAATTCCACAGTCATAGTTACATAGCTTTTACAATAATTCTGATGGGCTATACACACTTAGAATCTAATTTCGACAGCCCCCATAACAAAGGTTTTAATAATAATGATTCTAACGGACTGTGAGATGTTTAGATATATATACACTTAAATCTAATCTGACTTGGATGACTAGCGGCAGGTGAAAACTTAAAAACTATTCTATTTACAAGACGCACATGGTGCGTAGATATATGTATATACAGGGCACACATGCATTATGTGTGAATAATTAAATATACAATATTTTCTATATATATGATTTTTTTAATAAATATACTTCCGTTTTTGCTTTATTAACTTCTTTTTAAACGCTTTTATGCACACACACATACACACACACACACACACACACACAATTTACAAATTACTTACACTGTGATAAAAGGGCCATACCACCACTCTCTATCGCTCTACCACTCATTCTTTCCCTACATCTACATCTACATAGATACTCCGCAATCCACCATACGGTGCGTGGCGGAGGGTACCTCGTACCACAACTAGCATCTTCTCTCCCTGTTCCACTCTCAAACAGAACGAGGGAAAAATGACTGCCTATATGCCTCTGTACGAGCTCTAATCTCTCTTATCTAATCTTTGTGGTCTTTCTGCGAAATATAAGTTGACGGCAGTAAAATTGTACTGCAGTCAGCCTCAAATGCTGGTTCTCCGAATTTCCTCAGTAGTGATTCACGAAAAGAACGCCTCCTTTCGTCCAGAGACTCCCACCCGAGTTCCTGAAACATTTCCGTAACACTCGCGTGATGATCAAACCTATCAGTAACAAATCTAGCAGCCCGCCTCTGAATTGCTTCTATGTCCTCCCTCAATCCGACCTGATAGGGGATCCCAAACGCTCGAGCAGTACTCAAGAATAGATCGTATTAGGGTTTTATAAGCGGTCCCCTTTACAGATGAACCACATCTTCTCAAAATTCTACCAATGAACCGAAGACGACTATCTGCCTTCCCCACAACTGTCATTACATGCTTGTCCCACTTCATATCGCTCTGCAGTGTTACGCCCAAATATTTAATCGACGTGACTGTGTTAAGCGCTACACTACTAATGGGGTATTCAAACATTACGGGATTCTTTTTCCTATTCATCCGCATTAATTTACATTTATCTATATTTAGAGTTAGCTACCATTCTTTACGTCAATCACAAATCCTGTCGAAGTCATCTTCTATCCTCCTACAGACCCTCAACGACGACAACTTCCCGTACACCTCAGCATCATTAGTAAACAGCCGCACATTGCTATCCACCCTATCCAAAAGATCATTTATGTAGATAGAAAATAACAGAGGACCTACCACACTTCCCTGGGGCACTCCAGATGATACCCTCACCTCCGATGAACACTAACCATCGGGGACAACGTACTGGGTTCTATTACTTAAGTAGTCTTCGAGCCACTCACATACTTGGGAACCAATTCCATATACTCGTACCTTAGTTAGGAGTCTGCAGTGGGGCACCGGATCAAAAAAAAAAAAAAAAAAAAAACGCTTTCCGGAAGTCAAGGTATATGGTATTCGTCTGACACCCTTCATCCATGGTTCGCAAGATATCATGTGAAAAATGGGCGAGTTGCGTTTCACAGGAGCGATGCTTTCTAAAGCCGTGCTGATGCATTTACAGCAACTGCTCTGTCTCAACGAAATTCATTATATTCGATCTGAGAGTATGTACGAGAATCCTGCAGAAAACCGATATTGAGGATATTGGTCTGTAATTTTGAGGATCCGTCCGTCTACCCTTCTTATACATAGGCGTCACCTGCGCTTTTTTCCAGTCGCTCGGGACTTTAAGTTGGGCAAGAGATTCGCGATAAATGCAAGCTAAGTAAGGAGCGAATGCAGTAGAGTACTCTCTGTAAAACCGAATTGGAATCCCATGAGGAACTGGCGATTTACTTATTTTCAACCGATTCAGCTGCTTCACAACCCCAGGGATGTCTATCACTATGTCCTCCATACGAGAATCTGTACGAGACTCAAACGGCGGTATGTTTGTACGATCCTCCTGCGTGAAAGATTTCTCAAATGCTAAATTTAAAATTTCAGCTTTCGTTTTGCTGTCTTCCGTTGCCAGGCCAGACTGGATGGAAGCCTTCGACTCGCTTACCGATTTTACGTAAGACCAGAATTTCCTTGGGTTTTCAGCAAGATCATTTGCCAAGGTATGATGGTGGTAGTGGTTGAATGCTTCGCGCATCGCTCTTTTTACGGCAGCACGAATCTCTACTAACTTTTTCCTGTCCTCATTCTCCCGATCTTTCTTGTAACGCGAGTGCAACCGTCTTTGCTTCCTGAGCATTCTCCGAATTGTGCTGTTAAACCATGGTGGGTCTTTTCCGTCCATAACCCACTTTTTCGGCACATACTTGTCCAATGCGTGATTTACAATGAGTTTAAAATTTGCCCATAATTCTTCCACGTCCATCGTATCGGAAGTAAATAAAGTCGATTCATTTACTAAGTGGGATGCTAACAACTGCTTATCTGGTCTTTCTAGTAAGAATACTCTCCTAGCCTTCTTGACCGACTTTTTAACTTTCCTAACCATAGTCGTAATGACAACATCATGATCACTAATCCCTGTCTCACCACTGACACCGTCGATGAGGTCTGGTCTGCACGTGGCTACCAGATCTAAAATATTTCCATTACGCGTTGGCTGTCGATTTAGCTGCTCGACAGTTTTCGGGTAATGTGTTCAAAAGTAATTCACACGACGGCTTGTCTGTACCACCTGTAATGAATCCATAGACATCCCACTCTATACTACACTGCTGGCCACCGTAAATGCAACACCAAGGAAGACAAGAGGTAGCACAACAAGATTTATTTTGTAGATAACATGTTGACCAAGTATCAAATGATTACGTTTACAGACGTCTGTGACATGTGGTTCCTGCCAGAATCAGTAGCCAGAGTAGCCGCCATTGTTGGAGATCACCGCTGCCACACGTCTCGGCATTGAGTCAAAGAGACGTTGGATGTGTTCCTGGGGTACAGCAGCCCAAGCAGCTTCCACACGTTGCCAAAGGTCATCTGGTGTGGCAGCTGGGGATGTAATCTGGGTCACTCGCTGAGCAACCATGGACTACATGTTTTCTATCGGCGAAAGGTCCGGAGAGCGAGCCGGCCAGGGAAGCAATTCAATCTGGTTATTGACGAAGAACCTTTGGGCAATGCGTGCCACGTGTGGTTGCGCATTATCCTGTTGGAATATGGCTGTGGCCGAGCCCTGAAGGTAAGCAAGGACAACAGGCTCCAGCACCTCGGATATGTAGCGCCGGCTATTTAAAGTACCGGCAATGCGTACTAGAGGCGTGCGAGAGTAATATCCAATACCGCCCCATACCATAATACCCGGTGCAAGACCAGTGTGGCGGTGCATAATGCAGCTGTCCAGCATCCTCTCTCCACAGTGTCTCCACACTCGAATCCGAACATCGTGGTGCTGCAGACAGAAGCGTGCCTCGTCAGTAAAGACAACGTCATTCCATTCTGCCGTCCACATCCGTCTGTCATCACACCATTGGTGACGGAGACGTCTGTGGTTCTGCGTCAATGGTAGACGAAGCAATGGACGTCTTGCGGACAGACCACTCTGCTGTAAACGGCGTCGAATGGTACGCGCAGACACGGGATGATGCGTTACAGACGCAATGTGCTGTGCTATGGTTCTGGATGTCACTGAGCGATCCGTCACTGCCTTGCGCACAATTTGCCTATCAGCACGTGCAGTGGTGCACCGAGGTGAATGCGATCGACCACGTCGGTCCGTCGTACCCTCCTGCATCCAACGGTCACATATCAGCATTACAGTGTTTGGTTTCGTCCAACACGACTAGCAATTTCTCTGTATGATAATCCATAATCTCGGTAAGCCACTATCCTTCCTCTGTCGAACTCGGATACTTGATCAAAAGATGTTCGCTGTTGTCTACAAGGCATAACTGATCGTCTTGTGAAACAACCACAAGGTAAACACACGTGCCGAACGTACACTCGTCGAAACCGCCAAGCCTTAAATGGCGCTATGAGGTGGCGCCACAGGCGCGCGTGATGTGCGTCTGCGCTGAAATTCTAATCAGTTGCATATCTCATCGCTGCAAACCTATGGTGTAAATTTCACTTGATTCGGATGCTTCCTTCAGGGTGTTGCATTTACGGTGGCCAGCAGTGTAGGTAGGTTGAAGTCACCTCCGACTGATATAGCATGATCCGGGTACTTCTGCGATACAGAGTGTAGACTCCCTTTGAATGATACTCTCACTCAATCAGAGTCCTCCATCTCTTCTCTCACTACAAGTGAGTAGTGTGAGTACAGGACAGTTTCAGTCCCCTCATCACAGATGACCCTTTTCTCAACATGAGGCGACAGGCCGATTTTAGACTGCAGCACAGTGTACACCTGGCGCCTCCTTGATCGAATACTAGTCTGCCGTAACATACGCGAAGTCTGTGGTGCAGCACCACAAACACTGATGTACAGGCACCGCAAATAGCCTTCAATAGCGAGGGCTCTCTATGCCATACAACACCCACTCTTATCCCTCCTCTGGGTGGCACCTTACAATGCGCGATATGCATACAGTTTTGATCGCAGACCTACAAACTCCACAACAGGCAATCCATTCGCCTCGTCTTTCATAAGGCCGATAACCATCTTGTTCTGTGGAACAATACCTTAAGGATTATAGGCCATGTATGAGGATGTGTGGATTCATCACCGTGGTACCTTATTACCGCATATGTTTCGCAATTCTTCACACAATAGAAGAAGCTGTCTGTATGCATATGAAATAATTTAGGGTCTGCGAAACGAGTTTTCGCAAACTCATAATGAAAGCGATACATGTGGAGTTTGGATAGGTCTAGTATGCACATCATTACGTAAATAGGTTTCGTAAACTCTACTGCGGACTTCACCATCTCCATAGCAGCAAAGTTCTTGCTGAATATGTTAACCCACTTAAGATTTGGTCTGGCAATGCATTTTATTACGCCACAACGCCCTTCTCATTCGGTTCTAATCAAAATTTCACGTCGTTCCCTCAAACTCTCCACTGTGTTACCAAAAACTGAATTACTCATTAAATTATAAAAGTCTTTCTGAGAGTCACACATTGCAGAAGCCCTCTCTCTCGTTTTCAAGTCAATATACTCCTTCAACTGGGGGACAGGTTGAAGGAGATAGCATGGGTGATTCTAACCATCACCATCCACTGCTGGAGATTACGATAATGAATACTATATCTCCGCTTATTCTCCAGTGTTGTCATTAGTTTTTGGGTGGAGCCTCCTTGCGGAACTAGTTGCTCTGGACACAGCGGCAAATCGGTGTGCGCGTCATGCAAACTAATAAGTTATGTGAGTTCTGCCTCCACAACATACTCTACATCAGTATCAGCCGCCGTACCACCCATGATTTTCCACCTAATACCTTGCATTCGTCTTTGGGTACCCATAGAAACTCATCAAACGGCAGTGATTGCTGCATGTCATGCCCGTGTAAGTGATTTACATCCAGGTACAATATGTAACTCGAATCAAGGGATACGCTGAACCTGTCTATGATCCATGAGTTATTTGCCTTCGTGTGTGCTTATGGATACATTGGCAAAATTCACCACGGATCCTTCACTCAAATGAAAGAAGCATGTCAGCATCAGTCAATAATTCGATACTGCACTTAAGCACAACCCAGATAGTGTAATAAAAGGTGGGATCCAGAGAATATGTGCTCATGCATAGACTAGGAATTTCTCGAAAACGACCGCAAGCAAGAGAAGGTCTGTGTCCATTTAAAGTCATGCATACCCTCCTAAAGTGTAGATGTTGAATTCTCGCCGTTATGGCATCGCCTGTAAAGTCGCTGGAGAACGCAGTTTTGTTTGGTAGCCTGGTTTCGTTGAGTTTCGCCATACTATCCACATTCTCGTATGGGAAAACCCTTTTCCTACTCACAAGATGCAACTTTTCCTTGTCGCAAAATGCAGCTCGGATAATATGCATATATCTCTCTTCACTATTGTGAGCAGCTTCCCTGTAAGATGACAGTTGTGCCTACGAGGAATTTCCGCTTTTTTTATCCAACAGTAGCTCACAAATATGACAATCAACAGCGTTATTGTACAAATTTACGTTCTCCTTCGATTTGGTCTTGGAAACGTTGTCGCTGTCAAGCTTATCAACATCAAATGAAAGTTTCTCAAGCGCAGTGAGCAGCCAAACCACAGGATTTTCCCCGATATAAGATTTGTAGTGGTTAAGATTCGAATCATAGGACGATACAATCTGGTACGCTGTCGCAAGCGGTACTTGTTTTTTTGTGAAAGCGGTATGTGAGATCGTGGGGTCACTTTCACAGCAGGTCACAGGAGCGAGGAGGCATCCAGAGTCGGCGTACGCTACAAACGAGCGTCATTCCTGGTGGTGAGTATTTTTAAATTTTATGAATTTGTCTTCCCCCCACGGACTATGGACCTTGCTATTGGTGTGGAGGCTTGCGTGCCTCAGCGATACAGATAGCCGTACGGTAGGTGCAACCGCAACAGAAGGGTAACTGTTGAGAAGCCAGACAAACGTGTGATTCCTGAAGAAGTGCAGCAACCTTTTCAGTAGTTGCAGGGACAACAGTCTGGATGATTGACTGATCTGGCCCTGGAACATTAACCAAAACGGTCTTGCTGTGCTGGTACTGCAAACGGCTGAAAGCAAGGCGAAACTCCAGCTATAACGTTTCCCAGAGGTATGCAGCTTTACAGTATGGTTAAATGATGGAGGCATCCTCTTGGATAAAACATTCCAGAGGTAAAATAGTCCCCCATTCGGACCTCCGGGGAGGGACTACTCAGAAGAACGTTATTATCAGGAGAAAGAAAACTGGTGTTCTACATATCAGAGTGTGGAATGTCAGATCCCTTAATCGGGCAGGTAGGTTAGAAAATTTAAGAAGGGAAATGGATAGGTTAAAGTTAGATATAGTGGGAATTAGTGTAGTTCGATGGCGGGAGGACGGTCGCAGGTTCGAATCCTGCCTCGGGCGTGGATGTGTGTGATGTCCTTAGGTTAGTTCTAGGTTCTAGGGGACTGATGACCACAGCAGTTAAGTCCCATAGTGCTCAGACGCATTTGAACCATTTTTTGGCAGGAGGAACAAGACTTCAGATAGATTATATAATGGTAAGACAGAGATTTAGGAACCAGATTTCAAAATGTAAGATATTTCCAGGGGTAGATGTGGACTCTGACCACAATCTATTGGTTAAGAACTGTAGATTAAAACTGAAGAAACTGCAAAAAGGTGGGAATGTAAGGAGATGGGACCTGGATAAACTGAAAGAACCAGAGGTTGTAGAGAGTTTCAGGGAGAGCATTAGGAAACGATTGACAAGAAGGGGGGAAAAAGTACAGTAGAAGAAAAATGGGTAGCTCTGAGGGATGAAGTAGTGAAGACAGCAGAGGGTCAAGTAGGTAGGAAGACGAGAGCTAGTAGAAATCCTTGGGTAACAGTAGAAATAATGAATTTTACTGTCGAAAGGAGAAAATATAAAAATGCAGTAAATGAAGCAGGCACAAAGGAATACAAACGTCTCAAAAATGTGATGGACAGGAGGTGCAAAATGGCTGAGCAGGGATGGCTAGAGGACAAATGTAAGGATGTAGAGGTGTATATCGCTAGGGGTAAGATAGATACTGCCTACAGGAAAATTAAAGACATTTGTAGAAAAGAGAACCACTTGTATGAAAATCAAGAACTCAGATAGAAACCCAGATCTAAGTAAGGAAGGGAAAGCAGAAAGGTGGGAGGAGTATATAGAGGGTCTATACAAGAGTGGTGTACTTGAGGGCAATATTATGGAAATGGAAGAGGACGTAGATGAAGATGAAATGGGAGATACGATACTGCATGAAGAGTTTGACAGAGCACTGAAAGACCTGAGTTGAAGCAAGGCCCCGGAAGTAAACATCATTCCATTAGAGCTACTGATAGCCTTGGGAGAGCCAGTCCCGACAAAACTCTACCATCTGGTGAGCAAGATGTATGAGACAGGCGTAATATCGTCGGATTTCAGGAAGAATATAATAATTCTAATGCCAAAGAAAGCAAGTGTTGACAGTTGAGAAAATTACCGAACTATCAGTTTAATTAGTCACGGCTGCAAAATACTAACACGAATTCTTTACAGACGAATGGAAAGACTGTTGGAAGCCGACCTCGGGGAAGATCAGTATGGATTCCTTAGAAATGTTGGAACACAAGTGGAAATACTGATCCTTAGGCTTATCTTAGAAGATAGATCAAGGAAAGGCAAACCTACGTCCCTAGCATTTGTAGACTTAGAGAAAGCTTTTGACAATGTTGACTGGAATACTGTCTTTCAAATTCTGAAGGTGGCAGGGGTGAAATACAGGGAGCGAAAGGCTATTTACAATTATTACAGATGGCAGTTATAAGAGTCGAGGGGCATGAAAGGGAAGCAGTGGTTGGGAAGTGTGTGAGACAGGGTTGTCGCCTATCCCCAATGTTATTCAATCTATACACTGAGCAAGCAGTAAAAGAAATAAAAGAAAAATTTGGAGTAGGAATTAAAATCCATGGAGAAGAAATAACAACTTTGAGATTTGCCGGTGACATTGTAATTCTGTCGGAGACAGCAAAGGACCTGGAAGAGCAGTTGAACAGAATGCAAATTGTCTTGAAAGGAGGATATAAGATGAACATCAACAAAAGCAAAATTACAATAATGGAATGCAGTCGAATTAAATCGAGTGATGCTGAAGGAATTAGATTAGGAAATGAGACACTTAAAGTAGTAGATAAGTTTTGCTATTTGGGGAGCAAAATAACTGATCATGGTCGAAGTAGGGAAGATATAAAATGTAGTCTTGTCTCAAAGTGTTTGTATGGAGTGTAGCCATCTATGTAAGTGAAACATGGACGATAAATAGATGAGATATGAAGTGAATAGAAGCTTTCGAAATGTGGTGCTACAGAGGCATGTTGAAGATAAGATTGGTAGATCGCATAACTAATGAGGAGGTATTGAATAGAATTGGGGAGAAGAGGAGTTTGTGGCACAACTTGACTAGAAGAAGGGATCGGTCGTTAGGACATGTTTTGAGGCATCAAGGGATTACCAGTTTAGTATTGGAGGGCAGCGTGGAGGGTAAAAGTCGTAGAGGGAGACCAAGAGATGAATGCACCAAGCACATTCAGAAGGATGTAGGTTGCAGTAGGCACTGGGAGATGAAGAAGCTTGTACATGATAGAGTAATATGGAGAGCTGCATCAACCAACCCAACTTGCACCTCTTCATTCCGATGAAGTAATGAGTGTTGCTGCCAAGGGATGTCAAACTGATTCCTTATTTTTAGATTTCTAGAATGGTTTTGAGACCGTTCCTCAAAAGCGATTTCTAATCGTATTGCATGTCTATGGACTAGGTCTCAGTCGACTCTAAATAATGAAAAGTCCACTACTGGCCATTAAAATTGCTACACCACGAAGATGACGTGCTACAGACGCGAAATTTAACCGACAGGAATAAGATCCTGTGATATGCAAATGATTAGCTTTTCAGAGCATTCACACAAGGTTGGCGCCGGTGGCGACACCTACAACGTGCTGACACGAGGAAAGTGTCCAACCGATTTCCCATACACAAACAGCAGTTGACCGGCGTTGCCTGGTGAAATGTTGTTGTGATGCCTCGTGTAAGGAGGAGAAATGAGTACCACCACGTTACCGACTTTGATAAAGGACGGATTATAGCCTATCGCGATTGCGGTTTATCGTATCGCGACATTGCTGCTCGAGCTGGTCGAGATCCAATGACTGTTAGCCGAATATGAAATCGGTGGATTCAGGAGGGTAATACGAAACGTCGTGCTGGATCCCAACGGCCTCGTATCACTAACAGTCGAGATGACAGGCATCTTATCCGCATGGCTGTAACGGATCGTGCAGCCACGTCTCGATCCCTGAGTCAACAGATGGGGACGTTTACAAGACACCAACCATCTGCACGAACAGTTCGACGACGTTTGCAGCAGCATCGACTATCAGCTCGGAGACCATGGCTGCGTTTGCCTTTGACGCTGCATCACAGACAGGAGCTCCTGCGATGGTGTACTCAACGACGAACCTGGGTGCACGAATGGCAAAACGTCATTTTTTCGGATGAATCCAGGTTCTGTTTACAGCATCATGATGCTTCCATCCGTGTTTGGCGACATCGAGGTGAACGCACATTGGAAGCGTGTATTCGTCATCGCCACACTGGCGTATCACCCGGTGTGATGGTACGGGGTGCCATTGGTTACTCGTCTCGGTCACCTCTTGTTCGTCTTGACGGCACTTTGAACAGTGGACGTTAAATTTCAGATGTGTTACGACCCGTGGCTCTATCCTTCATTTGATCCCTGCGAAACCCTACATTTCAGCAGAATAATGGACGACCTCATGTTGCAGGTCCTGTACGGGCCTCTCTGGATACAGAAAATGTTCGACTGCTGCCCTGGCCAGCACATTCTCCAGATCTCTCACCAATTGCATTTCTTCTTGGTGTAGCAATTTTAATGGCCAGTAGTGTATGATGTAGTATGCACATGAGTACGAAAAGAAACCGTTAAATTTCGGTTACACGATAAATCACACAATTCCAAAGGCTTTAAATACAGCTAAATATATAGGAATTATAATTACGAGTAATTTAAGTTGGTACTATGAAATAGATAATGTTGTGGGTAAGCGAACCAAGGACTAAGATTTATTGGCAGAACACTGAGAAAATGCAACATGGCTACTAGAGAGACAACGTAATCTACTCTTGTACCTCATTCTCTAGTGTATTGCTGTGCGGTATGGGATTCGCATCAACTAAGATCGAAGGAGGACATCATAAAAGTTTTATATTATCGTGAAATAGGGGACAGAGGGCCACGGATATGATTCTGAGTTTGGATGGCAAACATTAAAACAAAGGCGTTTTTCGTTGCGACTGGATCTACTCATAATATATTGATCACCAACTTTCTCCTGAGAGTGTAAAAAATATTTTGTTGGTGTTCACTTAAATATGGAGGACTGGTCATTATAATAAAATAAGGGAAATCGCAGCTCGCACACGAAGATTTAAGCGTTCGTTTTTTCCGCGCGGTGTTAGAGAGTGGAACTGGAGAGAAATAGTTCGAAGGCACTTAATTGTGAATTACAGAGTAATCATGTAGATGTAGATGATGTACGCACAGAAAAGCAATATACTGTTTCTGTTACTGCCAGACAAAACTGTGTATGCCGTATTGGAATCCATATTTGCCTTTTGGCAACGACATGTGTAAAGATCATTTTGGGAAAAAGCATAGAAATTTTCTGTGTGCGAGGAAGACTGAAATTTTAGTATTAAGCTCACCAAGGTGTACACTGTGACAGATCAACAGGCAAGAACATCACCAGTGGAAGATATAGCTCTCATTTCGAGTCCATTCTTTGCTCACAGTTTCAGTTTGGCTGGAGTTCTATCACAACACACACAGATCTCCTTAGTGACAGATTCATTCTTGACAGTGAATTGGAAATTTAAACTCTGTTGACTATCTACTGTACAAGATGTTCAAATTTGTGCTTATTGTGTCACATAGCACATATAACAATGTGTGAAAGTTACAGAGCCAGTTACGACATATGCAAATTATGCATATACAGTTATAACATTATAACCACCTGCTTAATACCTTGCTTGTCCGTCTTTGCGACGAAATACATCACTGATTCTGCGTATGAGGGAGTAGACAGTTTGTTGGTAGGTTTGTGGGGGTATGCGGCATTAGATGTCTACGCACAGGTCATGTAATTCACGTAAAAATGGGTCGTTGGTTTGCGCACGCAGTGAAGGCACCAGATAGCGACCCAGATAGATTCCCATAGGATTTACATTAGGCAAATTTCGTCGCCGAGAGATCAACGTGAGTTCACTATAATACTCTAAAACCATTGCAGCTCTGTTATCGCTCCGAGATATGGACCATTATACTGCTGAAAGATGGCATAGCCGTCGGGGAAGACATCAGGTATGAAGGGACGCATATGTTTCGCAGCTCTCAATGTGTCCTCGATTACTACCATAAACCCAATGCAAGCGCAGCAGAATATCTCCCAAAACATAATACTGCTCCCAGTAGCTTGTGTCAGTGGCGCGCTGCACGTTTCGAGCCGCCATTCACCTCGATGACAGCGTTTGTGGAGACTACCGGCGACCTAGCGTAGCAAAAACGTGATTCATTAGAAAACCCGACACCTTTCCATTGCCTACCGTAGAATACCGATGGTACCGTGCCCACTGCATTCATAATTGACGATATCGTCGGGTCAACGTGTGAAAGCGTGTGGGTGGTCTGCTGCGGAGCTCCTTGTTCAACAATGTACGATGAACGGTGTGCCGGAACACTTCTGCGTGCACCAGCATTACGCTCTTTCTGCAGAGATGCCACAGATCACCACATATCTTACATCACAAAGCAGACATGTCTCTGAACCCCACCTTCTGTGAAGAGTTGTGGACGTCCAACCATTTAGCGCCTAGTGGTAGATTCACTCTCCTATCTCTTTCCGTAGGTGCTCACGACAGTAGCACGTGAACATTCGACCAGCTTCGACGTTTTCGAGATATTCGTTCACAGGATCTGCGTAATAATAATAAGTGAATTTCCCCATTTGCAGTCCATACCGTCACTAGGTCACAGGTCTGCTGCGCTTACCTACACGATGGAGGAAAAAAAAAATGGCCTGGAGAACAAATAAACTCAGCAAGGGAAAGGAAATAGAGTAGTAACCTGACTATAGAAGACGTTGAAAGTGGCCACCATTCATCTCTAGGTACTTCTGGGTCCTCATCAGCAAGTTGCTGAAGGTACATAAAAGCTGGACTGCTGGAATTGCTACAGTCTCATCTGAAATGTTCTGCTGCAGTTCTTGAAGACCTAGTAGATAGTGTCGGAAGTTCCATGCGGCTTTTCGTGGATGATGCTGTAGTATACAGAGAAGTTGCAGCATTAGAAAATTGTAGCGAAATGCAGGAAGATCTGAAGCGGATAGGCACTTGGTGCAGGGAGTGGCAACTGTCCCTTTACATAGACAAATGTAATGTATTGCGAATACATAGAAAGAAGGATCCTTTATTGTATGATTATATGATAGCGGAACGAACACTGGTAGCAGTTACTTCTGTAAAATATCTGGGAGTATGCGTGCGGAACGATTTGAAGTGGAATGATCATATAAAATTAATTGTTGGTAAGGCGGGTACCAGGTTGAGATTCATTGGGAGAGTGCTTAGAAAATGTAGTCCACCAACAAAGGAGGTGGCTTGCAAAACACTCGTTCGACCTATACTTGAGTATTGCTCATCAGTGTGGGATCCGTACCAGATCGGTTTGACGGAGGAGATAGAGGAGATCCAAAGAAGAGCGGCGCGTTTCGTCACAGGGTTATTTGGTAACCGTGATAGCGTTACGGAGATGTTTAATAAACTCAAGTGGCAGACTCTGCAAGAGAGGCGCTCTGCATCGCGGTGTAGATTGCTCGCCAGGTTTCGAGAGGGTGCGTTTCTGGATGAGGTATCGAATAAATTGCTTCCCCCTACTTATACCTCCCGAGGAGATCACGAATGTAAAATTAGAGAGATTAGAGCGCGCACGGAGGCTTTCAGACAGTCGTTCTTCCCGCGAACCATACGCGAGTGGAACAGGAAAGGGAGGTAATGACAGTGGCACGTAAAGTGCCATCCGCCACACACCGTTGGGTGGCTTGCGGAGTATAAATGTAGATGTAGATGTAGATGTAGAGGCTTGTTGCGATACACCTTTTACTTGAGGGCTCCCCACACAAAGCAATCGCACACTGACAGATCAGGTAACTTGTGTGGGCAGCGAGGGCCACGAACAGACTGACGTCTGCCAACAACTCTTATTAGCTGAGAAGATTTTGTAAATTTACTCCAAGGTTCGGCTGGCTGTAGTGACAGTTGCTTCATCCTGTTAAAAATAACTGTAGGTCTTTTCCTGTTAAGTTAATGCTGCCTCAGATGGTTTCAAAATGTATCCACTCATAAGGGCCAGTCTTATTCGCCCCACCCTGCCCTTTTGTTACCACGTCACGTGCCAGCAAAGTCTCTAGGTGGCATCCAACGTCGTGGTGGGCAGTGGTCATAACTTTTGGCTTATCAGTATATCACCACAACTGATAAATCACGTATCACAAAAAACTTACATTACTATAAAAAGAGTGACAATTGGCATAATATGTCGTACGTAACCTGATACAGTTCTGCAGTAGCACTATGGCCTACAGATATACTTGAAAATAGAAAAAGGTTCAAATGGCTCTGAGCACTATGGGACTTAACTTCTGAGGTCATCAGTCTCCTAGAATTTAGAACTACGTAAACTTAACTAACCTAAAGACATCACACACATCAGTGCCCGAGGCAGGATTCGAACCTGCGACCGTAGCGGTCGCGCGGTTCCAGACTATAGCGCCTAGAAGCGCTCGGCTACTCCGGCCGGCCTTGAAAATAAAGAAATCTATCTAAATGTAGAGAGCGCTAAAATAAAGTAGTACGTGCTGTTCAAATAATTACACAGCACATAAGCATTAAACAAGGACGAAATGAGACTATTTTGTAAAACTAGTCTCGTAGCTCTTACTTTAACATGTATCAGTAGAAGGAATCGGTTTAGTAGGTGAAATGGAGTTGAAAGGACAGAACCACAAAAAAAAGTTTATACTTTCGATTGAACAATTGACATCACAGCGTTCGCCAGTAGTAGAGTACAATGCGTGCCCACATCAGAAAATATTTGTGTAGATATGAAAAGACTGAAAGACGATGGTGACTGCTCAATTACTTGTTCCTCTCCAGAATCCCGTCTGTCTTCTTGTTAGAAGTCGAGAAAGTTCAGACACCCTTCGAAAGCAAGTATCTCTATACGATGTTACTTAAATAGCACTAAACACTTAATAAAGCACAAGAAGGCACTCAGAATGAGTTCACTCGTCGCGAGTAAGTATCGCAGTGGTGCCAGGCAACTGCTAGTGACGTATCGCGCTATATTTGATTGTTGAGAACGTCCTCCGGTACCGATGATAAAAAGTAACAATCGCTTTGACTGTATGACAAATTTTTCCCGATCATACGTAAGGTTTAACTCATTTACCTTGATGGTGATTCTTCTGAATATTACTAAGAGAAGATTACCAGAACATTAAATACAAAGTTATCGCTTCAAGCACTAAACAGACTACTATTGAATGTAAACTTCCACTATAATCTATCTCTTTTTCTGCGACGTAATGAAATGAATATAATGTTCAGCCAGAAGAAACTACGTGTGTTAGGAATTACCGGCAGACGCAACAGGGAACTAACATGCATCGAGGTTAAAAAATAGTGAATTGATAATAGCTCGGCACTAGCCGAAATCTGGATTTGCGTAATGATACCTGAAGAAAAAGGACGACTGATTGCTGCGCTCTATCATTTATAAATCGGATGTCACATATTAGAAAGAATTTTCGCTGGGGATGACAGCTCTTTCAGAGATCATCTTAAAAGCTACATCACAACAACGATCCAAACGAGATCTGTAGCCTTACACATGCTTTACGATAGTTACACGTCCCTTTTTCCTGGTATATGCTACCATGCTCAAAAGTATCCGAGTAGACCAAATGCGCTCTGCTAGATTTGTAAGCAGAACTACGTAATGTAAATTATTTTTTTATCTCTTTCCAGTACATTTGTTTGATAATACGAAATGGTTACTACAAGAGATCACTAGATATATTCCTCTGTACGGCAACCAGTCCCGAGCAAAATTAATATTACGGCAACGAGTCCCGATAAAATTAATATTTCGATTATGCAAATATCAAGACACAAGTTATTAGAAATGATACTGCCTTTGAAGGCCTTAAAACCAAATTTATTATAATAAATAAGAAATCAGAAAGCAACTTCAAGCTTTAAAGTAGCTGATGAAAATTATTTTGCAGCACTGGTATACAGGTTTCCTATCCATCAACTATTGCCCCAGTTAACTAACCACGTAAGATACTAGACATGGTGTCATTCATAAGTAAACTTGAAATGGCGGGGTGTACACTTTTGTTTTGGACAAGGATTCGAACCTAGAACTTGATGTTGGAAGTCGAAATTTTTCACCACAACGAGATGACTGAAACTGAAATGACGAGAAGAGAAAGTGTTGTCTTACCGGGATCTGCATTTATACCCATTGCTTTTCGTCTAGGAATATTCGTTAACTGTTGGTTTATTTAACTAGTAGTGATATGTGCATGTGTTTAAACTTACTACATTACGAAAGGTTTTATGCCGAGTCGGAGGCGAACGTGCACACAAAATTACTGCTGACTACACATGAAGAGACATTAACAATCTAATTTTTCTTCATCAGTTGCTAGTATTAAGAGTAACACTGAAACGATACAATGAAAGTTCTCCATCTGACTGGGAGTCGTAACCAACACTTAATCATTGTTGTAGACAACGCACTGAGAGAATGTTAAAAATCATAACTACTGGTGACGTTCAATAAATAAATGTTCAAATGTTCAAATGTGTGTGAAATCTTATGGGACTTAACTGCTAAGGTCATCTGTCCCTAAGCTTACACACTACTTAACCTAAATTATGCTAAGGACAAACACACACACCCATGCCCGAGGAAGGACTTGAACCTCCGCCGGGACCAGCCGCACAGTCCATGACTGCAGCGCCTTAGACCGCTCGGCTAATCCAGCGTGGCGTTCAATAAATAATACAACACATTTTTTCTGAAAGCAGGTTGTTTTTAATTCAGGGCTTGTTTACACCATATTATTCCCACTCTTTTGACTACAGAATCATATTTTTTCAGTCTAATCTCCGTTCAAAGCGATGGCCTCACGCCACCTTACTGGGAGGGCCTGTATGCCCACACCATCCCTCTCTACTGTTCGACGTCGAACCCAACATCTCGCTGCATCAGTAACCTCCGCATCACCCACGTGTTGCTTCCCGCACAGATGGTCCTCAGTTGCTCTTTGTCGTATTCGGTTAAACGGCGAGGTATATAGCCGACACACACCTTTGAGTACCCCAACTGGTAAACGAATGTGTCAGCACTACTAACTGCGATATCCAGTTGAGCAGCAAAGTGTCTGACTGCGATCTGTCGAGAACCTTGAAAGAGTGTGTCCGCACTTTTCAACGTTGTAGGAGTCTCACTTGTCTGCCCCAGGCTGGTACGCGAGAACTCAGAGAGGTTTGAAAGACGTTGTTGCGCTGATGACAGAAGACTCACCCAATGACTCACCATGCTTCTGTTCACTGCTGGGTCTCTGTAGACATTCTGCAAGTGCCTATGAATATCTGCGATGGTCTGGTCTTTCCGCCAAAAGAAACTCAATGACAACTCTCTGCTTGGAGCGCATCTCTGTTACAGATGTAATTTGATGGCTATGTACAGCGCCGCCATCTATCGGAATTTCATGAAACTGTGGAGACTGAAACTGAAATATTCCAAGACGCCCCACAAAAAATTCCCCTTTTTCTCAACCACAACTGGCCGAGAGAAGAAACGTGTTGCCTTACTTATTGAACTCCCGTCGTACTTTTCACCTGTGGTTTGATGCTTACCCTGCAGCTTAAATTACATGATAAAAATGTTGTTTACAAGATAGAAAACGTTCCTGTAAACCAAAATTTCCTTGTAGGCCGAATAAACTTGATCATAGCTTGAATGACACAAGGTATCTTCTTAATATAATAACAATAATTAATACAAGTAATTGAATCTGCCTCCACATAGGCAACAAAAATACGGCGTAACGCTTTACAACACACATTTTTCAGTAAATGTGGCAACAGTCATTTATTTTTATTATAGCTGAAGATATTCGCAACACATCAACTACCATTAACTATTCAACTACCAATTCTTACGTCTAAGTGATAAGTACAGTTACACTACTTTCTCGGATAGAAATTCATGATTTATCAAACCCTTGTCGTCTATAAAAGCGGTCAGATCTTAGGTTTTGCCCCGCGGGGTAGCCGCGTGGTGTGAGGCGCCTTGTCACGGTCCACGCGGCTCCCCCGTCGGAGGTTCGAATCATCCCCTCGGGCTTGAGTGTGTGTGTTGTCCTTTGTGTAAGTTAGTTTAAGTTAGATTAAGTAGTGCGTAAGCTTAGGGACCGTTGACTTCAGCTGTTTGGTCCCATAAGATCTCACGACAAGTTTCCAAATTTTACAAAATCATAGATTTTGTCAACTGTTTTTGGGGAGCGGGGAAGACGAGTGCCAGGCTTTTGACTGTCGCTTGGCACCGGGAACGTACTGATGGCAGCAGTCAGCATCTCCTGTAATGATGGGTGACCACAGTGCTTCGAGCGATTCCAAACGTTTACTGACGGTTTCCAACATCTGTACAACTGATATCAGGAGCGTGTCTTAGCTAACAGTGTTTACTGTAAAGTCTGGTAAAGCGAGTTTGTTTATGACTCTTTTCCTTTGTTTTGTGAGAGCATTCACCGATCTTTCGGATGCACCGTGTATAAAGAATTCATTCCTATAAGAGAATAAAATAATTCGCAATATACATGAATGAACCATAGGAGGTTACAGATGCCATTCTGATGGTCATCTACAGCGCCGCCATCTATTAGAATTTTGTGAAACTGTGGAGACTGAAGCTGAAACATTCCAAGATGCCCCACAAAAAATTTCCCCTCTTTCTCAACCACAACTGGCCGAGAGAGGAAACGTGTTGCCTTATTTATTGAAAGCCCCTCGTACTTTGCCGGCCGGAGTGGCCGTGCGGTTCTAGGTGCTACAGTCTGGCACCGAGCGACCGCTACCGTCGCAGGTTCGAATCCTGCATCGGGCATGGATGTGTGTGATGTACTTAGGTTAGTTAGGTTTAATTCGTTCTAAGTTCTAGGCGACTGATGACCGCAGAAGTTAATTCACACAGTGCTCAGAGCCATTTGAACCCCTCGTACTTTTCATCTGTAGTTTGGTGCTTACGTTGCAGCTTGAAATGACATAATGAAAAAGTTTTTTACCACGCAAAAGACCTATTTAACAAGATGGAAAACGTGAGTGTAAAACCAAAATTTCTTTATGGCCCGAATAAACTTGATGATGGCTTGAATAACAATATCTTCTTAAAATAATAACAATAGTTAAAGAAAGCAATTTAAATACAGCGTAACACTTTACAATGTACAGTTTTTTGGGCTTCAATAAATGTAGTAATATTCACTTATGATACCACAAAATATTCGCTTATTTATAAAATCTGCTGGACATCAATTAGCTAGACAACTACCAACTTTTGGTCTAAGTGATCAATACACGAAGTACACCGCCTTCTTCGTATAGAACTTCACGATTTATCGAGGCCTTGTCGTCTATGAATGCAATCAGGTCACTGATTTTGTCAGTCGACTATTTTTTGGAGGCGGAGAAGACTAACATCATGACCCGAGGATCGGATTGGTAGCAACAGGACCCATCCAACTCCTGTAATGACGCGTGACAGCCGTGCCTACAGCGATTCCAAACATTTTCTAACAGTTTCCAACAGCTGTACCACTGATGCCAGAAGTGTGTCTTAGCTGACAGTGATTACTTTGAAAGACAGTAAAGGAATTTTTTGTGACTCTCGTGTCCTTTATTTTCAGGGGCCATTCACCGAACTTTTTAGATGTACCATGTGTAAAGAATTTATTCATGTAAGAGGATATAATAATTCGCAATACACACGAATGAACTACTGGTAAATGGAAATGGCGTGTGTCTAAGGCCTCCCTTCGGGTAGACCGTTCGCCTGGTGCAAGTCTTCCGAGTTGACGCCACTTCGGCAACTTTCGTGTCGATGGGGATGAAATGATGATGATAAGGACGACACAACACCCAGTCCCTGAGCGGAGAAGATCTCCGACCCAGCCAGGAATCGAACCCGGGCCGTTAGGTATGACATTTCGTCGCGCTGACCACTCAGCTACCAGTGGCGGACAACTACTGGTTAAATAACAATATTCGCACTGAATCAACGTTACAACCGCTGGGTACAGAACTGATCCACAATTGAAACAAGATTTTAAATTACATTTACTTTTTTCACAATCACAAGTTCTGTGTATCCTGCTGTTTGGTTTAAGGCACTATATTTACTTTAACACGCCCTGCGTGAGATACACAATATTCCTTTAGGACAGACCCAGTGTAGTGGCCACAACAAGCCATTAATCAACGCTCACAAATCACGGACGATTGGCTTCACATAAGGCACTATTGCATCTAACACTGTCACAGAAAGTGTCAGCTTGAACACCAGAGCACGAGGATACCAATATTAGCTTCAGAAGCACTCTGACTGTGCTCATTGATACCTGTTGAAGCCATTCTTCACCCTCTTGCAGTGCCGTGTGTGTAATCGGAGTAAAACAGCAACTGATCCAACGGCTTGTTTGTCCACAAGTCAGGACCACCCACACCGACCGTGTCCATCAGGGATCGATGTACACACCAGTTAGGTGAGCTTCTTACACTTTGCTCCCTGCACAACTGGTTTCCTCAGAGTCTCTCCAGCAACACCCGTCACTGATCGTCCATCTCTAAGCACAGGCGAACTTCCAGGCTCAACTGCCGTCACAGTCCTCCGCACCGAGTGGTATGAAATGATCGTATGGCATGACGGCCGGGAGTCGCCACCTGGTGAAGTTGTGCAGCCGGGTAGCAATCCTTTTCAGGTGATGCCATATTGGGCGACTTGGATGTCGATCATGATGAGGACAACACACCAACCAGTTCCCGAGCGGAGAAACCCCCGACCCAGCCAGGAATTGAACCTGGGCCCATAGCGTGGCAGTTAGACGCGCTGACCACTCAGCTCAGGGGGCGGACTGTGCGTTCCGTTCCAGCTGTCAAGCGGACGCTGCCGGCCCTGGGCACATACTCCGCGCTTGCTTCTGGGAGGTGCGTCCGTTCTACTTGACTCCCGCTGACTGTCAGCCGCTGACTGCGCATCTCACCACCATGGCCACCGTGGCGCTCCAATCGGTCACGCAGCTCACATCGGGCAGACTCTAGTGGGACCAGTACTACACAGCCGAGAAAAAGGCCGCTGGCGCCGGAAAACACAGTCTGCATTCGAAATGGCGCAAGGAAACGGTGCTACAATAACTTCAACAGACCGCTTAACTACGCGTCTTAGTAGCTCAAGATTTTATCATAATGGAGGATGCATGTGATGGACTCAAGATTTTCTCATACCGATGAATGCAACCGCTGGATGGAATTTCTGACACCTTGCATGTAGACTACAACCTATTCAGTATCTTAGTTTCCCTGTTCGACCACATCAGCATCCACCAGCTGCCTCATCTACCCAACGTCGACTTCTAGCTTGATTTTCTAATCAAATGGTTCAAATGGCTCTGAGCACTATGAGACTTGACATCTGAGGTCATCAAACCCCTAGAATGTAGAACTACTTAAACCTAACCAACCTAAGGATATCACACACATCCATGCTCCAGGCAGGATTCGAACCTGCGACCGTAGCGGTCGCGCGGTTCCAGACTGAAGCGCCTAGAACCACTCGACCACAGCGGCCGGCGATTTTCTAATCACTGAAACAAGATGGCATAACGGCCATCTGAATAAAGTGGCAGTACTGTAGGGAACATCATATTCTACAGAAAGTACTCTCTTCTACTCGAACTGTTCTGATGCGTTATCTGCTCGTGTTCTAGTAGTATATGTCGCGCAGTGTAAACGCGAAGTCGACTTTGACACCACTCACTGTTAGGTTTTTTTAAACTGGATTTCGCCTCTCCCCTGGAAGTCACAAGATAATTTACTTCATTTCTAACCCACTAGTAACAGCAAACATTCCCAAAAAATTCCTGCATGAGAGTTTGCCCTCGATGCAGCTGATGGGCGCTAGCGGCCAGCCTATCCCGATGCTGGCCGGCCATCGTCTACCCACGTGATCGCCACACTTTGCGCTCTTAAAAGTAGCAGCTGCAACTCGGAGCAGTTGTGCCGTGTATGGGGCATGTGCTGTCAAAGGAATCAGCTCAGAAAATGGTTTTTCTCGTTTCAGGTAGAGTGGTTTTGATGGGAATTACTCGTTATTCGGGAAGAAGACGGATTGTAATGAAGACTGTCTTTAAGGTTAACGGTTTTGAGCACTCGGTATACCCTATAACTGCTAAATGAGATCACTGCTATAATTTAATCCCAATGCAAAATTTGTATTCAATGGGCAAGGTTTGAAAGTGGGACGAAAGGGTACTACATGCTGTAATTCAAAGAAACAAAGAATTATGCCATCCGTTGGATTGGAATTCAGTCTTGTCCTTTCTATTATGTCAACAGTTCGCACATAAGACTCAAAAATTTTAGTTTTTCGATTGTAAGAAGATAATTTTACGTGTAAATTACCATTTCCCGTCAACGCAGTCTCGTTAAACATATTGGAGAGATCTCGTTTCCTGTAGTTGCTGCAGCTGTAGCTGTGGGTTCTAAATAGGCTGAAGTGCTGGTCTACTTCATGCGTGTTTTTTTCTTCCTTCAACAGTTCAGCTGAAATCAACCACAACGAAATCTTAAGAGCGTCGCTGCATTTCTCCATATGAGCTTTTCTGCAGTTAAAGGTGTACCTGAAAAAATGGAAGCATTGGATGTTCGCTACGCAGAATACTCAATTACAACGTCAGATTAGGGCATAATGGGCACGTGGTGATTAACTTCGAGAATGTGTTAATATCACAAGGCGGACATTTGGGATCCACAGGCAGTGGGTGAGCTTTGTTCGTCGTGGAGAAGTACTCATGTCCCATGAGCAAGTGAGGATTCGCATCAGAACTTTTCGGCTACCAAAGACGAGTTTTGTCAATTTGTGTAGAATCGCATCTACCGGTATTGGTAGCTGACCGGTATTTATGGTTTTAAAAAGGGGTATGTGGACACTTAGAAGAAGCTGGCGTTCTTAATCGAAGGCAACCTTGTCGAGAAAACAGTTTACGGTCGGAGGTATTAGGCCCAATAAGCGGACTTGGGGAATATCACATCTGTTCCGTAGGAACTGACGTCTTTAGTACCCTGTGACTTGTGACCTTTTCCCCCTCTCTCTGTTTGACTGGCTTCCTCAAACTATGTCTTTGTTGAGCTTTCCTATGAAACTGCAGAATATTAGCTGCGGGTTATGTGGAGATTGACAGCGGCGAATGATTCTCGCTGAGCAGTACGAGTTTGGAACTTACGTGAAGGCAGTCCGAACTCTTCAGAGATGACGCTGGTACAAAACTAATGATTTGTTTATCCTCGCCTCGCGGGTCAAGGCGAGACTGCTGAGCTTTATCTAAACTGATTTTTTAATAGCAAAGAGAAGAGAGTTGTTATGGCTCCCCCAATAAATTCTCCCAGTAGTGGTATAATTGCGTTACGCACTTAGATGCCATGCTCCGACGTTCCGGGACTGCAGTGACGACAGAAGCGATTGCCTGTCATTCCCCAAAACGACGTCGAATTTTGAAGGTGAATGTCTAAAACGACTCGAAGGGATCTACAGTACTTGACGTTTGTTCGGACGTGCGGAGGTGAATTCAACATGGGAATAGTTTTTAAAGCAATGAATTCGGTTTGATCCGAAAATACTTAATCATTTAAGACTTGGCCTTATCAATTTTCCACTTCTTATCGACTTTTTCAAGTTATTCCACTTTGATGTCAAGAGCCACGTGTTTGGCCTCCAAGGCTGCTTGTCGTTCTGGGTTTTGCTCTGTTTATGTGATCCTCCAAACTCTTTAACTAAGCAAGATCTACAGACAAGTTTATATGTCCAGGAGCTATCTTGAAAGCGTTATGAAGCATTTCCAGCAGTCCCCGAGCCTAAACGAAATTACAATAAGCACTGCCCACTGAATCAGATTCGGGGACAGGTACTGTAGTATTTAACGCAGGAGTTTGTTGTAACCATTACACCTAGATAATTCACATGGGAACTATTTGATGGCCTAGAGGGATCGTTTGTGTGAATAAACCAGGAACAAAGCTATGAACGAAATGCGTAGACTGCGAGGAACTACATCGAAATATCTTCATACGCTCACGGATGTTACACTCTTCCCGTTCTTTTGTTTCGGTCTGTCTTAAGCGTTCTGAAAATGGGGAAGCCCATCCGTCATAGACTTCTCGCTTTTATCGTCAAAGTATCACCAGCAGTCACCTTGTAATCGTTACGAGTGGACAGTATTTTTCGTTCCTTTAGTTTGTATAGACCGAATGGCAGGATGACATATTCGACACATTGCTGACAATGTTTTTGTTTTCCGTGTTTAGCGTTCTGATCGCAATTGCTACTCCTTTCACGTTATCACCGATTGGCATCAACCGTGTATTACACTCATTCGTTTGTTTCATTTTCTTCACACATTTCTAGTGCAAATTTTTGACCATTGTGGAAGATTTCCTTGATTTTTTTTAAAAATTTTATTTTATTTGCAGTATATGAAATTTTTGCGGTAATTCCCGTCATTTCATCAGGGCTTCTTGTCAGTTCATTTTTATTACTATGTGTTAGAGGTGACGCCAATTGAAGCATTTTTAAGGAAGACTTCTTTCGCGTGTATAAAATTTAAAAAAACTTTAATCTATGATTTGACTGTAGTAAGGTAATTCCGCGCAAAGTATGTAACTAAGCAAGTATTTTACGTTGTGGATTATCTGCGTTTTCAATCACTTTGTCAATGAAAGTGTTCTGTAAGCAGCACTGGCTCACTAAGTATGTGCTAAGATCAATGTTTTGTGCAGCAGGAGATGCATTGGTTCTTGATATCTATTTCACTGGAGACCTAGACACTCTGTCTTCTCTTACCGAGCTACAAGCTATAACTCTTCTCACAATCTCGACTGAGTACACCGCAGATCTAAAGCTCAAAAATTTAAGACAGTGTGGGATTGTACCCATTTTAAAACTTACGTATTCCTGCTTACGCCAGCATAATTTGATGTATTTTTCCATCATGTATGTGTTTCAACTCAGCGACTCTTCTTTTAAACGGTAATACTGAATAAAATCCATTACGATTCGCAAATGAATATGGTTTTGCACCCTCTTCAGTTGATTGTAATTTCAGCTTCATGTTTCCACATATAATGTTTAAGTTCACTATTCAACCTACAAGAAAAGTTATGTAATAAAAATGAAGACACTAGTGGAACCATTCAAAATGAGAGCATGTTGATAGCTGAATGTATTTACATTGCATGGAGTATCCACATTGTAAATGCTCGTTTGTAAAGGAGGTAGTTACTTGAACCAAATCATAATTGTACATTCGTCACCAAAGTTATCATTGGTACCACCATATTCCGACTTTCAAGGCAAATAGTCAATGTCACCGCAAATCAGATATTTACAGCTTTTATGTCACAGTACCCAATAGTTCTGTATGAGCCAGACATGAAGGAACTTCGTTGTAGTTATCGGTAACACATGAATGCCTTTCAGCTGAGAAACTTTGATAAATCCACCTTTGCAGCACATTTGAAGGAACTTCGTAGTAGTGGAACAGGATCAGTACGAGGGCCACAATCAAGGTCTCTGATAAGTTTTTCAGAAATGTCAGTTAGGCAGTAACAGCCGGCCAAGATACAAGCAGCAGCAGGGAAGAAACGGATTTTGTGGTATTTTACAAGGTCCTAACCAGGAGCGTATTGTATAGTTCCATCTGTGTGCTTTAGTAGTCTGTCTATCGGGTTTATGTGTGTTAGTTTAATATTTAATAATACAGTTCTCGCGTTTACGCTTGCCTCGGAAAGTCAACCGATTTTGTGAGCTATTACAATTTACAATTTCCTAATCAGGAGCGAATTATTTAGTCACACCTGAGTACTTGCGTCTGCTTCCATGTCGACGGTAGAATTCCGCTGCGTGTGTCAATTGTCCTTGTTTCTCTGTGTGCTGTAGTTTTCTATGGCCTGTAGTATGGCTAGCGTCTTTGCGTTTCGCGGGCAAGTGCTCTACCATCTGAGCTACCCAAGCACGTCTCACACCCCGTCCTCATAGCCTTACTTCTGCCAGCACCTCAGATGGTAGAGCACTTGCCCGCGAAAGGCAAAGGTCCCGAGTTCGAGTCTCGGGCTGGCGCACAGTTTTTAGCTGCCAGGAGGTTTCATATTAGCGCACACTCCGCTGCAGAGTGATAATCTCATTCTGGAAACATCCCCCAGGCTGTGGCTAAGCCATCTCCGCAGTATTCTTTCTTTCAGGGGTGCTAGTTCTGCAAGGTTCGCAGGAGAGCTTCTGTAGAGTTTGGAAGGTAGGAGACGAGGTACTGACAGAAGTAAGTCTGTGAGGACGGGGCGTGAGTCGTGCTTGGGTAGCTCAGATGATAGAGCACTTGCCCGCGAAAGGCAATGGTCCCGAGTTCGAGTCTCGGTCCGGCACACAGTTTTTATATGCCAGGAAGTTTCAACTTAGAAGTAGATATCCTCGGAGTAGTGAAGCAACTTAAATCACTTAATAAAAGCAAATCATCTGGCCCAGACTGTATTCCAATTAGGTTCCTTTCAGAGTATGCTGATGTATTAGCTCCATACTTAACAATCATATACAACCGTTCTCTTGACGGAAGATCCGTACCCAAAGACTGGAAAGTTGCACAAGTCACATCAATATTTAAGAAAGGTAGTAGGAGTAATCCACTAAATTACAGGCCCATATTACTAACGTCGATATGCAGCAGGATTTTGGAACGTATATTGTGTTTGAACGTTATGAATTACCTCGAAGAGAACGGTATATTGACACTCAGTCAACACGGATTTAGAAAACATCGTTCTTCTGAAACACTACTGTCTCTTTGCACACGTGTAGTGTTGAGTGCTATTGTCAGGGGATTTCAAATTGATTCCATATTTTTAGATTCCCAGAAGGCTTTTGACACTGTACCACACAAGCTACTTGTAGTGAAACTGTGTACTTGTAGCATATTGTCTCAGTTACGTGACTGGATTTGAGATATTCTGTTAGAGAGACCACAGTTCGTAGTAATTGACGGAAAGTCATCGAATAAAAAGAAGTGATTCCTGGCGTTTCCCAAGGTAGTGTTATTGGCCTTCTGTTGATCCTTATCTAAATAAACGTTTTAGGAGACAATCTGAGCAGCCGTCATAGGTTGTTTTCTGCCGTTTATCGCCTGGTAAAGTCATCAGAAGAGTAAAACAAATTGCAAAACTATTTAGAAAAGTTACCTGTATGAGCGAAAATTGGCAGTTGATCCTAAATAACGAAAAATGTGGGGTCACGCACATAAGTGCTAAAAGAAATCCGTTAGACCTCGGTTACACGATAAATCAGTCAAATCTAAAGGCCATAAATTCAGCTATATACCTAGGAATAACAATGACGAATAACTTAAAGTGGAAAGAACACATAAAAAAATGTTGTGATGAAGGTAAACCAAATACTGCGTTTTATTGACACAACATTTTGACAATGCAATAGATATACTAAAGAGACTATTTATACTACGCTTGTCTGTCTTCTTTTGGAGTACTGCTACGCGGTCTGGGATCCTTACCAGATGGGAAGAACAGAGTACATTGAGAAAGTTCAAAGAAGAGCAGCATTTTTTGTATTATCGCGAAATAGGCGACATAGTGTCACTGACACGATATAGAATTTTGGGTGGACGTCATAAAACAAAGGCGTTTCTCGTTGCGGCCGAATCGTCTCACTAAATTTCAGTCACCAACTTTCTCCTCCGAATGCGAAAATGTTTTGCTGATACCAGCCTACATATGGAGTGACGATCATCAAATAAATAAGGGAGAATAGAGCTCGCATGGAAAGTTATAGGGGTTCGTTTTTCCCGCGCGTTGTTCGGGATTGGAACAATAGAGAATTACCACAGAGTATCCAAGTGGATGTGGTTGGTTCTCTACCTACAGTCTGCGGAAGCCCAGCGTCTTGGACAACTGCTTGGGCCCATTTAAGATTACCAAACCACAATACAAATTCAAGGACCAAACTCATGCTCACACCCTACCCCTGACACATGATGAAGTTATGCACCCACTTTGTGGGTACGAGGGCAGATAAAAATCTAGGACGATCTCGCACTCTCCAGGCCAATAGGAATCAGTTTCATCCTTCTCTCCCCTTTCCCTTTCTACTTAATATAAATTTAACTGAATGAGCATAATCATTTTGGGGCTGTACATCACAGTGTGAGGATTATGAAATGCCAACATCCTTCGGCCACAATAAGAAAAAAAGTAAGTAATTCTTCATCATCTCACTATATTACTTAAAATTAATATTCCATGTGTCTATACTTACGTTCTTGATATTACTCGTTTCCAGCTGTACAACAGGTCCTTGATGCAGTTCTAGCAGAAATGCCAGACCAGGATACAAAGGTTTTCGGCTTACTTTTGTCTGTGCACCTCAGCAACAGCGGCCCACATGCAGTTTTCCTGATCTATCGGCTCTGTGAGTCAAGTATTCTGTGTCAGTCAAATATTCTGTACCAACACAGCAGCAGCCATTGAAGCTTCCTCAACTTGCTGATCCACAGTTAAGCAGTTCTAGAATACTGCTATTAGCCAATACCTACAGTTTCACTGCTAGCAGATCCAAATGTGTGAATGTAGGCCCGCCACCTGGTAGTGACTTTGACATATTAATTTCAGCAGAGATCGTCCAACGTCTTGGTACTGGAGTACTGTATACATGGTATGAGTTGGACTACTTATACATGAACTACAATGGGAGATAGATGACAAATGAGTACAATCCATCTCATACACCAATTGAAGTCCACATGTTTGAAGGGAAGGTGTCCATAGCAAGCAATGTTGGAAATAACTTAAGGAGACATGCACATCTACATGAAACACTCGGTTCTCATCAGTATGCGTAAAATATGCATTAGCGATCGCCACACATACATTGTGTCACTAGAATCCATATCTCAGAGCTCCATACTACGACTTTATAGACTATTTACGCAATCATAGCGTAAATATGAGCCATTTAGAGAAATGTATAAGTGCCTATATTCATTCAGTTCCAAAGTCAACAACCTTTGACCCCATGTGTATAAAATTCATCGAATGAGAATGTACGGACAGAACATCCATATATGTAATTGCTTGTATAGGGCTGAATACAATTCATTTTGAGTTTAAGGCATATAGAAACCAGTTATTTGCAAAATATTGTAGATGAGAATGCTTTCAATGTATATAATTAAATATTAATATTGCTCTCTAAAAATTGTTCTTATTTTCCTCCATGCTGTCATTAAAAATTTTATATATAGCCACAAGTTGCTGGAGAGAAACAATGGCAATGCTACCGAAGACCATGTTAATTTGTATGGGTCATGAACTCCAGTGCTGCTGCCACTGCTGCTTCCAGCTATAATCAGTGCCACAGGTTGCACTGCCACCACCACCACCACTGCTACTGTCATCCTTTACCTCACCCTTCAACTGCACTTAGGTCAACAGAAAATTGAGCAGGCAATGACCACAAGAAGCTGACACACCCCAGATAGCTGCTGAAAGAGGTAAGAGTACTGCACCTGAGGAGTTATCAGATTTGCCAGCCACCCACATACATTTTAGATAACACTCGTGCCACTTCCTTCCTCCAGCAGAAGTCAGTATTCAGATGTGAGTTAAGGGTTAATAGTAACCAAGCTGTAGTTGTTTAGTGGATATGGTGTAAGATGCATAAACAGATAATAATCAAACCAACTTGCTAAGTCACAGTGGCTACACAAATAAAATATTTTTTGAGAAAGAAAGATACAATTCTTTTACTTGGCAACCTTCACAGCGTTGTTTAATAGAAAGTTAAAGATGATATATTTTTTAAGTTGCATACGCTGCTGCTAATATTACATTCACAGTCATTCATACATGGTTCACTCAGTCCTGGGAGACCCCTGAAAGAGTGAACATATCGAAGCACTTAGCAAACCTCCCCCACTGCAGGACAGCAGTTATATGTTGATATTCCTCCCAATGTGAAATTAAAACTGTTTAATATGGGTTACATTCTAAACACCAGTGGGAGCAAACACATCATTGTGGGAATGATGTTGGATCATGAGTTCCATCTGGTGGTAGTTTTCAGAAATACATGATATAGTTGTATCAATGTCATAGTTATACCAGTGTCATATTATCCTGGATGAGAGGATTCCCCTACGCAACACATCAATGCATATTGCTGCCTTGTTATACAGAAATGTCCACTCTCCCTCAGTGATACTGGGTGATCATATGATTTCCACAGTAGGCTTCCCACGATCAGTTCAACTGTATAACAAGAGGAGATGCACCCATTTACATGAGCATATGTTAAAAACTGTAATGTGTATCAGCTGTGTGATCCAACATGCTCTAGACTGTATATGAGGCTGTCAACTGCGTGTCTACCAGTCCCCTGAGAGAACAGGGAACAATCTGTTGGAGTCAGAGTGCAAAACCCCCATCCACCAGAAGAAACCTTCACTCAACATTGCAATTCATGTTGTGCATCAACATATATAGAAATGTATGAAATAATTGTGTCATATGTAGGCATAGAACTAAGTTTGTATTTAAGTTTTTTCATAAATGTGCTATATGTAACAAGTAATAAATAAAAGCGCACATAAACTACCTCTGTGTTCTCTACAAAATCCTCTGAATGCTAATTTAATTGCTTAATCCTCATCATGACAATGTGGCTGAAACATCCCCATCACAACCACTTCATATTAACCAATTGGTCATGCTAAGATATTAAAAAGTGGAGGAAGAATGGATCACAACTTCCTGACAATGGGCATGCTATAATTATTGGACCATAATTATGGAAAACTAATGTTTTTACGCCAGCTGACAAATCCTAAGGGAATACACTTTAAGCATGAACAGATATTGTCATACATATTCTAGGATTCCAGAGCACTTGTTAACAGATAATGCAAACCTCATTATCACTTTCAAACAGGACTGTATTAATTTAAAACATATTTAACAAATGCATGTAGGGACTGACAGGACATTTAATGAATTTATTACGACATATGATTGCTGAAATCACGTGCAGTATTCATTTCAGTTCACCGATAAAGCAAGAAAATTGATTAACAGTCGGTAAAGACGAAAATTCCAGGATTTTCTATGTGTGCCTCTATTGCTAGGTTGTGTCCAGAGTATGGGCAAGAGGGGAAACATGTTGTACCGCACCACAGACATCACAATAACAAGTGGTTTAAACATCACAGTACGCTCCAAGAGTTAGGGCAAATGTAAGCATATGTAAACAGCTGTAACACTACTACAGTTCAATCACATAACGTAAACGTAACAACTCCTGTAGACTACTGTTTATATCGATACTGCACAACTGTATCCCGGCACGCTGTTGACCCTGGTATGACTGGAGCTCCAATGCAACAACGGTGCTCATATTCGCAACCACACATTCATGATGTTTTCCTACCACGCAAGCCGGCTGTTGTGGCCATGCGGTTCTAGGCGTTTTAGTCTGGAACCGCGTGACCGCTACGGTCGCAGGTTCAAATCCTGCCTCGGGCATGGATGTATGTGCTGTCCTTAAGTTAGTTAGGTTTAAGTAGTTCTAAGTTCTAGGGGACTGATGACCACAGATGTTAAGTCCCATAGTGCTCAGAGCCATTTGAACCATTTGAACCTACCACGCAGTATTCCATGCCTGGGATGGCAATTAATGTTAAATATCGGGTAGTCGTCTGTAGTAGGACAAGTAATGCATTGCCGAGGATGACATCATAAGAGCACCTCCTTCGAACACATGTTCACATGTCATATGTCAGAATGTATGCTTCAGAGGACTCACGGTCATGAGATAGTCTTGTCTTGTTTTGCATACTATCATCCCCTGAAATTTTGAATAGTTTTTCAACACCCCATATAAAAATAATTTAACAGAGTATGAGCGCATTAAAGAACGAGGCAGCTAACGTTGAGTGCACGCAGACGGTATATCCAACGTCACGAAATACAGCACCGTCGGCACATGGGACGAGCTAGTTAACGTAATTTTTGGAGCTGTCAGCTTTATTTGGCTCACAAAAGCAGTAAAGTTTGTTTATGAAAGTGAAAGCTCGCTAAATTTCTAAGTTACTTCTATTAAAATGCACATTTCCTCCCCTGTACATATGATAGTTGTGTTGTTCTATCTGTGGTACACATATATAAAAACTTCAACATCTGTGAACGTGTAAGAAGACGAAAAGGAGAGATATACGTCTGGGTCAGTGAGTACATCACCTTACAAAAGCTCAGCAAATCGAAAAAACTCACCTGACGGAGAACGCACTTATACTTTTCGTAAAATGAAGGACAGATGTAGGGCAAAAGGCATTCTTGAACTTAAACATATATGATCCCAAAAATGTTACAGGTAAAATAGTAAAACTTGAGACTATTATGTACAACATAATGCTTGATACTCTGTGCAATTTGAATTTTTAGTTACTATTGTTTCTTTGATGTATCTTTTCTCGTATACTAATCAAGCAACAAAACTGGAATTTCACAGTTTCCATCTGTACAAGAGGCTAATAAAAAGCGCGGAACAGATTTTTGTTTAAAGTCCCACTTGCTTTTAAATTAATTTTTCTGTTTTGTTTTGCCCGGAACTGCTCTACTTTCCTTAAATTTGAAAGGATAACTTTTCTCCGAGAAACGGTAACGGGAAAGTACTGCACAGTGTTATTCAGTAAGTAATTCTTGAGAACTGTGACACATTTCAGGACGGTAGCTTTAATAGTTCCTGAGAAAAGGTACACTATAGGTCAAAATAGTGAGTTTACAGCAATTCTCATTTAAAAGTTTTATTTTAATTTTTGTCAATATTTCTGTACTTCTAGTGTCCCTATCAATAACCTTTTTTCTCTTTCTCGTCTTCCTGGTGTAACCTCCTTCCTTCTGTGCCTAGCGAACTTGTGCATTTTTTCCTTCTGCTGCCTGAGCTATGTCCAGTCGCACTTCATGGATGCTTCTGTCTTCAGTGTGAATGCACCTGGATGGAAGCCTAGTCCCTACGGATACTTAATCCTACCTGCATTTCCACTACTGAACACTAGACAACATCACATGCAGCTATCTTCACAACAATTGAGGAAACAAATACTGTTTTTAAGCAATGCATCCATACACGGTGATTGTAGCTCTCATTTGTATTCTGTGTTTGCCCATATGCACGTTTTTTCAGCGGTTCGGGATTGTCTGTGCACCTGAAAATTGGTTTGATAACATGTAAAACAGCAAGCGGAAAACCATGTTTGTAGGTGTATGGTTTTCCACTTGCATCTGCATGAAGATATTTGCACCACCATATGTCACAAAGGGGGGGTTGAGTACTAACACCTGTGGAAAGTTTGCGAAAGAATATTGCTGACGTGGCTTGCTGCATTGTTTTCACACTACGTAAGTTACCCCTGAGAGCTTTTGCATAATAGATTTGTAAACTGTGAATTTCTTTGTCTGTCAGTCTGTTAACACTTCTCAGTGGCTTTCTATCTTCTAATTTCTTGCCTTCCATTACTTTCTTCAATCTGAGAAGTCTACCTCCCATTCACATTTGAAAATGCCCTACACATTCCAGTTTTTCAATATTAGTTTTTGAGCCATAAGGATTTCTCTCTAAAACAGTCTTGAAAGCACTGGAATCTCCATTACCTAGATACTTCACAACCCTAAGACCACATTGTTAATTGACCTTTGGAATATCAGTTCTATCCCAGCTGCTTCAGTCCCACCGCTTGATCCCTGTTAGTTCTTGCTGCCAGCTTTTTAGTGCTCCCGCTGCCACCTTTCTTCCTCACTACCATCACTGTTATTTCTTGTGTCACATTGAGAGCAATATTTGCTCATTACTTGGAAGTCTATGATCTTTGTTGTATGCACACTAATGACATTTGATGCAACATGAAGTGATGTATGGTCCCTCTTCATCCGGTTTCCATCACAAGAGACACACAGATCTGTATTTACTACACAGTGTCCTTCCCCTTCATTATTAATATCTCCAGCTTACTCAACAGCTGCTCTCATGTCCTTCTTGCGTTCAACTTCAAGAGCACTGAGGGGCGTTCTGTTGTAATCACTGAATCTAGTCACTGGTGCAGGCATTTTCATCAAGCCACAAAACAAGTTAGTGCCTTCTCTGTCCACACAACTAAGCAGCTCATGGCGTAACACAATCTTGTATTCGCCTCATACATCTTTCGATGGAGGGCAGAAGTCTTGAACTGAACATCATATGTACAAACATTTCACAAAATATGTATTTTACTTATAATGAAAATTCTGTCACTGTCAAAATACAGTCTAAGATTCTTTAACCCACAATTACCACACGCACATGAAACATTAATCGTATGGGAAAGTATTTCTAAGTCAGTTAACCTAAGTTCACTGGAAAACTCGTCTTTAGTACTGTACACAGCATTATCAATTCCTTCCACTAATTTTCTTCTTAGATGAACTCAGTGACTTTGTCGAATATTTTTCTTCACATTTAGGAGCAGAATCTGTAACACTGTTATTTAAATTCCCTGTGCCTTCTACACGCGAAATTTGACATTTCGTCAGCTTTTTGAATGTGCGTCAGTTGTTCAGCCCATGTGGAGCAAAACAGATTGATATATGCAAATCTATAAACTGTAAAAAGGTTGTAGCACGTATTATTCAAAAGACCACCTTGTGAACAAAGGAACAAACATATAATAGTTCTCACAGTCTTCTAGACATATCTGAAGTTCGTTTCGATTTTGTGAGCGAAAAATTATTGCCCAAAAAATTTTTTGCGTAACCAAGCTGTGGATCACAGCACAAAAAGAGGGGGCGTTGCAGGCGCAGACGCCCTGAGATACTTTTTTAAAACATATTTCTAGCCGGAATTCTATTTTGAAAGTTTGCTATGTTATTCTTAAAGAATCCATCTAATAAATTATGCAATGAAAAAAATCGATTTTTTTCGTAATTTTACCCTATGTCTGCCCTTAAGAGCTACAGAAATTATTTCTCTTAATTTCGTAAGAAAGTCCCACAACCTTTAGGAAAACTTGAAGGTAAAGAAAAAAAGGAGAGATAAAACAGGACTCGAGCATTATACCGATCTAACCTCTTTATTGTAACATGGTGCCGCTACACACTACGCTAGGCTGAAGTTACTTTATTAAGAGACATTGGATTTTATCTTACCGTCTTCTGTAGACTTTAATCGCCAATATTTTATTATTTTACTTTTAATTATAACAAATCCTAACAAGAACGACACGTTTACCTGAGTCTTTAATGTGTCGTTGCCTTAAAACGACTCACTGTGATAACAAATTACTTACAACGCGATAGTAACTAAGTACGAAAATTCTTTAACCACCAATATGACGTTACTGTAGTTTTGTTATAAAAATATCGTGCCAATAACGATTCGTCCTCGAGACATTCAATGTGAGCGCATATTAATGGGGTGTAAGGCAGTAACATAAAACACACCGAATATGGGCATCTTCTGGATAAAGAAGTAAGATATGGCGTGTTACTTTTTGTAGCCCTCAAACTTTCTGCCTGCGACAGATAGCGTTCTTGCTTCCCATTTGATCTGCTTTACGTGACACGCCACCGAAACATCGCAGAATGTACACTCCTTGAAATTGAAATAAGAACACCGTGAATTCATTGTCCCAGGAAGGGGAAACTTTATTGACACATTCCTGGGGTCAGATACATCACATGATCACACTGACAGAACCACAGGCACATAGACACAGGCAACAGAGCATGCACAATGTCGGCACTAGTACAGTGTATATCCACCTTTCGCAGCAATGCAGGCTGCTATTCTCCCATGGAGACGATCGGAGAGATGCTGGATGTAGTCCTGTGGAACGGCTTCCCATGCCATTTCCACCTGGCGCCTCAGTTGGACCAGCGTTCGTGCTGGACGTGCAGACCGCGTGAGACGACGCTTCATCCAGTCCCAAACATGCTCAATGGGGGACAGATCCGGAGATCTTGCTGGCCAGGGTAGTTGACTTACACCTTCTAGAGCACGTTTGGTGGCACGGGATACATGCGGACGTGCATTGTCCTGTTGGAACAGCAAGTTCCCTTGCCGGTCTAGGAATGGTAGAACGATGGGTTCGATGTCGGTTTGGATGTACCGTGCACTATTCAGTGTCCCCTCGACGATCACCAGTGGTGTACGGCCAGTGTAGGAGATCGCTCCCCACACCATGATGCCGGGTGTTGGCCCTGTGTGCCTCGGTCGTATGCAGTCCTGATTGTGGCGCTCACCTGCACGGCGCCAAACACGCATACGACCATCATTGGCACCAAGGCAGAAGCGACTCTCATCGCCGAAGACGACACGTCTCCATTCGTCCCTCCATTCACGCCTGTCGCGACACCACTGGAGGCGGGCTGCACGATGTTGGGGCGTGAGCGGAAGACGGCCTAACGGTGTGCGGGACCGTAGCCCAGCTTCATGGAGACGGTTGCGAATGGTCCTCGCCGATACCCCAGGAGCAACAGTGTCCCTAATTTGCTGGGAAGTGGCGGTGCGGTCCCCTACGGCACTGCGTAGGATCCTACGGTCTTGGCGTGCATCCGTGCGTCGCTGCGGTCCGGTCCCAGGTCGACGGGCACGTGCACCTTCCGCCGACCACTGGCGACAACATCGATGTACTGTGGAGACCTCACGCCCCACGTGTTGAGCAATTCGGCGGTACGTCCACCCGGCCTCCCGCATGCCCACTATACGCCCTCGTTCATAGTCCGTCAACTGCACATACGGTTCACGTCCACGCTGTCGCGGCATGCTACCAGTGTTAAAGACTGCAATGGAGCTCCGTATGCCGCGGCAAACTGGCTGACACTGACGGCGGCGGTGCACAAATGCTGCGCAGCTAGCGCCATTCGACGGCCAACACCGCGGTTCCTGGTGTGTCCGCTGTGCCGTGCATGTGATCATTGCTTGTACAGCCCTCTCGCAGTGTCCGGAGCAAGTATGGTGGGTCTGTCACACCGGTGTCAATGTGTTCTTTTTTCCATTTCCAGGAGTGTATTTTATGTTTCACGTGACGAAATGGCTCTTCAGCGTGAAATAGCAGCGGGGTCAACGTGATATACCGCCCATGTAAGGAATTTGTGACGTCACACTAGTTGACGTGTCCACCATACCTCGGTAACTCTAGGTTTCGTGCAGGGCCCAAGGGAAATCAATATTTAACTGGAAAGGTACCCCCTAAAGGTCTCAATTTTGTCGGGTGCCATCTAGAACTTGCAAGCCTTTAAACAAGCAGTCACATGTTATTAAATTCTTCTACAATAGTTACTCGCTCCCCACCGGAGACGGCTGCTGGAAGACCTGCAGTGCCGTATGCACCACGGCATGTGTTTCTCGGGGGCCTCGAATAGCGGGAAGTGACGTCACAAAACTCGTAGAGCGCCACATCAGCGTTGGCTAACTTGTAACGTGTGCCTATGGCTTTAAAGGCAAGACGTAGCAGGTGGCGTATCGTCCTGGAGACGATGCTGAATGCATAGCAAGCCATCGCGAAGATCTTATGGTCGGTTGATCACTGCCTTGGAACTGGCCTACCAAGCTCGCGCGCCGGCTTAAGTAGGTGCCTCACAGAAGGATACATGCTGGCCTATTTTCGGAACGTGATCCAGTGAAAGTAGGAAAAGTGTGGTACCCAGCGACCTGTTCTGTCGGTGTTCACGCCGCGTGGTGGCCTGACCGGAACCCTGTTGTCGCCACCTGCTGGGCTGGCCGCGGATATCTGTAGGTCAGAGTTTCCGCGTCGTCCTTTCCATACGGGCAGAGCACGCGGCAACCCAAACTACTTAAGAGTTGCGCGGTGTGCCGTCGGCGCCTGATGTCTAGGACAGCATGGCACTGAGCAGACCGGGTTGTGTGTGCGGACGGCGAGCGCACTCCAGGTGCGCAAATTTTGACAAAGCTTGATTAACACAAATGACACATTCTAAAACCATCAGGAACACTTTAAACCATCATTCTTTTTATTCATTATTATTTCGTTTTATAATTTGTGCAGCCGCTCATGGAGGCTTGCGAGCATCGATTTGGAACAAAATGATTTCATTAACCTTTAGCTCATACGTCCTATCTTGCACTATAAGTCGAGTATGACGTAAAACGGATAAAAGCAGGCCAGCCTCTAAAATTTAGAAATAAAGTGATACTGAAAATGACACAATGATGAGTTTAAACATTATGAGCACTTGCTTGCTAGCGTTTTGGTTCATATTCTTACAATGCAATACAGCAGCGATTCTGCGTGGCCTGGATCTGACAAGTCCTCTGCATGTTTGTGGAGGTGAGTAGTAACATGTCTCTACGCACAAGTCTCGCAGTTCCTGCAAATTACGGGCTGGAGGTTTGTGGGTGCGGAGTTGGTCACTGATAGAGTTCCACACGTGTTCCATTGCGTTCAGATCAGCCGAACTCGGTGGCCAAGATATCAACGTGATTTTGCTGTCATGCTCTTCAAATCTCTGTAGAACTATTATGGCCGCCTTACAAGGACACTCATCCTACAGGAAGGTATCATTGCTGTCAGAGAAGATACCATGCGTGAAGGGATCCAAGTACCACAGTAATGTTTACGTAGCCTACAGCTGACATGGTGCCTTAGATTACTACCTCAGGCCCCATGGAGGCCCAGGTGGATGTCCCTTATCCTTTTAGGTGCGTAAGAAAACTAAAGGGCTAATGATTCGAAGTTATGCATCTCTCCATTAACTGGGAGATTTACAAACAAAGTAAAGTTATTATTTCAAACATTTTTGCTAGTACTTCTAAAAATGCTGGCAGATATTGTCCCTATGTGCCTCAATGGACAATTGTAGAACACATGACACATTATAGATCGACTAACTACAAAGTAGTTTCGATGCACAATGAACACATCTTTTCATCACATTCGATCTCATCATTCATTTCTCTGGATCTTTGGACTATATCGCGTTTGTAACCTTTTTCCGATTTTTACAGCTGTCGATAAATTCCTTTGTCTACTGAACAATTGCTTTGAGTTCTTGCAATGTATTGTCTGAACTCTAGAAATGATGATGTCGATTTCAAGCCTGCTTCTGCTGCCAATTTTAAATATATTATGTACGCATTGCTCACATCAATGTCAAAAAGATGAAAGAAATTTCTAATATAATACTTAACTTTTGCTTTCCTCTCAGTGTCACAAGTCACTTTCTCCTGATCCATGAGGTCCATCTGTGTTATCGACTTGGGGATTTTCTTATCAAAAAGGGCACTGAAAACTAATCTCCTCAGAAGAACCAGAATGACACCTCTTCACAGACGTACACAGTACTGGGAAAATAAAATTAGTCCGTCGATAAATCAGCTTGTTCTCCATCCATTTAAGGATTGTGAGTCCATTGCTACTAAGACTGTCTGTATCACACTTTTTCATTTCCTTCTCTGGAGCGAATGACTTCTCGATGTTTTTAGAGTTGCTGCATCCTATTCCACATGACCTGGTATTTTCTGAAGCAAGATAATACTGCAAGGCTGGAGAGTTAAAAAAATTATCTATGTAAATCTCACATCCCATTTCGGTTGAGGTTGATTTGGTGGAAGAGACTAAACAGCGAAGTCAACGGTCTCATCGGATTAGGGTAGGAAGTGGGGGATGTCCTTTCAAAGGAACCATTACACCATTTGCCTGAAGCTATTTAGGGGAATCACGGAAAACCTAAATCGGGGTGGGGATTAAACCATCGACCTCCCGAATGCGACTCAAGTGTGCTAACCACTGCACCACTTCGCTCGGTCCCATTCCGGATATAGGCTTTGTCAGTTGTAGAACTATTGCCTCACCGAGTCCTATTTCAGGATATGCGTTTTTTCTGACAGTACATAAGTAAAACTCCAATAGATAACCAGTTTCTATATCACACCTGCACCAGATTTTGAACCCCCATTTGAATTACTTATTTTTACGTACTGTCTCTTATATCGTGACATGAGATATGTCAGAAACACTTAAATCAGGCTCAGTTGCCCAGTAGCTCCCAAATGTAGGTAAGTTATGGGGCTCCATTACCCGGTTCTTTCTAAGAAATGCTTTCATTTCATCTTCATTTGTGCTCAAGTTTTTTTGCATACGATTAGTTTCAAGAATTTGTATATCATACAACAAGGATTTTAGGTTCATTATCGAAGAAATATTGTCAAATGACTTTGTTATCTTACAGTTTTCACCGATACTAAAGAAAATCAGTTCTTAAATTTCATGACTCACATTAAAACTCAACTGTCCTGGCTGATAAGTTCGGGTTGACCTGTGGTCGAAGTATAAAGGAGCCGCTGTTGCGTGTTTGATTTCAGTTAGTGCGACGGCTTACTCACCCGAAGGTGTCGGCTAGCTGGACCGCCGAAATATTGTGTCTAGATGATGATATGTTCCAGCTGGAGACCCGACATGAATATCACAAATTACTACGCCGGGAAAGTTTACAGAGTCACCTTGCTGTTGTTTCGCCTTCTTTCAACCACGTTCGTTAGATAAAACAGTGATACGGCGTTTTCGACTTCCTAGTTCCAAGGCTTTAACAATATGTTCTTTGTCAATTGTGCCTAAGTCAGTGGATTTCCCTGTTTGTGATCTGTATTGTTGCTAGAATGAATCCGAATTCGTCACTGCACCACTTGTTCACTAAGGCGACAAAACTCATAGGATACCGATATACGCATGTACAGATGGCGGTAATATCGCGTACACAAGGTACAAAAGGGCGATGTGTTGGCAGAGATGTTATTTATACTCAGTTAATTCATGTGAAAAGGTTTCCGACGTTGTTATAGCAGCATAATGGGAATTATCACACACCAATAGCCGAATGGTAGTTGGAACTAGACTCACGGGACATTCAATTTCGGAAATCGGTAGGGAATTCAATATTCAATCGATTTCGTTAATTCAGAGAATGCAAAATAATGTCGAATAAATATGTGCATGCAGGTATTAGCTGAGCTCTGGGGAAAAAGATTTGCTCATTAAACAAGACTACGAGGAGACTGATTTGAACTGAAAGGCACCGAGCGAGGTGGCGCAGCGGCTAGCACATCCCGCGTCCGGCCATCCTGATTTCGGTTTTCCGTGATTTCCCTAAATCACTTCAGGCAAATGCCGGGATGGTTCCTTTCCAAGGGCACGACCGATTTCCTTCCCTAATCCTATCAGATCGATGACCTCGCTGTTTGGTCTCTTCCCCCAAACAACACAACCCAACCCCCAACTGAAAGGCATGTGGTTGGGTGATAACCAAAAATAGTCAGTTTTCACAAAGGAAAGTCCACTAAATATCTAAGAAAACCAATAGACAGAAAGAAATTTCCAGATAGTAAGCACAGGGAAACCCATTGCATGGATATTCCTCGCCATTACACTGAAAAGAGTACCACAAGACTCTAAGCTCACGTTATTCTCTCAAGACAAAGCAAAGCCCATGGAATTCCGTAAAACACATACATTTAACACAAGGAAAATTCAGAATAACCAAAACGAGTGAAAACTACGCTTCACCTCTCTGAAAATCTGTTCCAGCTGAATCGCAAATACAAATAGAAGTAAATTAAAGGAATTCTTTGTCCATGACAGCAGAGCAATACTCGCAGAGCACATCTGTGACCTACCAGGTCCCAACGAGCAATTCCGAGTTCCTTGTTCGGAGCGTGTTTTCCCCTCCCAAGTGTAAGGGGGAGGGGGGAGGAGTCGTTGCACATGCATCCAGAGAAACGGGACATTCGCTCTCTGTGATTGGTCAGTGTCTTTGGGTCTACCTCAAGTAGTCTAAAGGCTATTTTGTCAGACAAACCCACGACTCTACAAATACCTCTGAATCCGTTCGGATGAACTTCCAGTTACACATAGTCACACATACCCTGGGAAAATAGTGGGGAATCAAGAGGACTGCAGGAAAGGAAAGAAAGAAATAAAAAGGTCATATTCTCTTTTACCAGAGGTCATGCGGGTCATGTGGCACAGAAAGTCAGAAAAGATAAAAAAATTGGGCAAGTGCGAGTAGGAATCGCGCACTGGTGACTTCATGCAAACTTAGTTAGTGTGTGTATAGTTCATCCATCCTGAGACTCGAGAATCTCAACAATTTTTACCTGTATTCGATAAAGATTCTGGCAAGATATTGGTTCCAGGAATTCCAAGGCAGTATCAGCATCTCTACAGCAGTTTCTCAAACTAGCCTAGACATACAAAAGGAAGTGAGCAGGAGACTTAAGCTTGTATGTAGATATAGAAGATTTAATAAAATATTTTTTATTTTCTTACTAAAACATAAGCAGAATAAACATTTTATGTTTACATGTAGCTATGTTCGTCATTTATGCTTTTGACGGATGGTGAATGCAATGTCTCTTCTATTGATGAAAAGATATTTTTATGTGATGTAATTAAAATTAGCAATTTCCAGATTTTTTTACTTTACTTGTATTGTGAAACCTTTCTTCTTGCCAAATTTCGTGTTTCTAGGTCAACGGGAAATACCATATAGGTTTTTATGAGTGACTTTTCGAGTTTCAAAATCTGTGACATAAATAGCCGAATCTTTTGATTAAATTGACTTAGCAGCTTTAATATTTTATGCCGCAGTGGGATAGTGGGATTATAGACTTCATTATGTGACAAATTTGAACTTGATACGCTGACCCGTTCCAGAGAAAAAGCGGTCGAAACAGACGGACAGACAGATGGATATAAAATGATAAGAAAATTTTTTTTTCGCGTGATATAATTACAAATTAACAAGTTTCAGATTTTTTCTTTTACTTCTAGTGTGAAACTGTGGGTCTTAGCAAATTTCATTATACTAGGTCAACGGAATGTACCCTATACAATCGTGCGCTCTAACGCACGGCTTTCTGGACTGGGAAATAACGCCTGGTCCGCAGCACGAAACCGCCCAGCGGACTTATGTCGAGGTCAGGTGAGCCGGCCAGTGGATGGTTTTTAGGCGGTTTTCCATGTGTCTCTGCGAATGCGGGCTGGTTCCCCTTATTCCGTCTCAGCTACACTATGTCGGCGTTTGCTGCGCAAAATAGTTGTCCACGTACGCGTATACCACCATCATTACTATACCACGCAAACATAGGGGTTACACTCGTCTGGTTTGGTGTGTGACGTTCCCTGGGGGGGGGGATCCACCGGGGGCCGAATCGCCAAATAATCCTGAAAGAGTGGTTCGGTGTGGGGTGGTGGAGGGGTGAAGTGGACTGCGGTGGTCGTCGTGGGGTTGTGGACCACTGCGGCTGCGACGGGGACGGAGCCTCTCCGCCGTTTCTAGGCCCTTGGTTAACATACAATACAATACCCTATACGTTTTGAAGAGTGAATTTTCGAGTATCAAAATATGCGACGTAAATGGCTGTATCTTTTGAGTGCATGTACTTAGAAACTTAAACTTTTCTACACTGCAATGAGACCACAGACTTTAGTATGCGACATAAATTTGAACTTGATACGCCCCTCTGCTCAAGAGGAAAAGTAATCGGAACGCACCGACAAACAGACGGATGGAAAATGACAAAAAAATGTTTTTTCGCATTATACAATTACAAATTAACAATTTTCGGAGTTTGTCCTTAACGTACACTGTAAACCATGCTTCTTACCAAATTTCATGATTCTAATGCCGACGGGAAGTACTTTATATGTTTTGATGAGCGTGTTATCGAGTATCAAAATATGTGACGCAAGTGGATGTATCTTTTGACTGAATTGATTTACTAACGTGAAATTTTTACACTGCTAAGGGATCATTGAACTTAATATGTGATATGAATATGAACCTCCTACAAAGAAAGGTTCTTAATAGTCGGTCAGACGGACAAACAGGCAAATAAGGTATCCCATAAGGGTTCCGTATTATTCAGGAATTGAACACTAAAGTGGGAAGAAATAGTCGCTGTCAACTAGTTAACGCACAAGCTGCTCTCAACTTTTAAGAAAACAGGTCATATTGACGCCTTTCGCTGACATGGAGAGGGAAGGGACTGGATGTGACTTCTGATCATGGCAGAACGGTGCGTCTCGTACATGCCAATCCTCAAGTATTGTATTTTTCTATAGGACAGCGGTCGTTCACATGTGGCACGTGTCTCCATGAAGTGTGTGTGTGTTACGTAGAGGAACTTTCATGGCTACCGAGATCCTGAAGATCTGTACTTGATACAACATGTGTGCCAGTATCCAGGATATCAAGACCAGCTTTCCTCAGGAGAGGGTACAAAGGCTTTAGGACACCCCCCCCAAAGGAATCACTGCATATATTCAGGTCAGAGGGGGTGCAACGTCATACTGACAAGTGGCCATTGCCAAATCCTTTGTAAATGTGACTCGATTTTGTAATCACTGAATTTACATCACTTCTCCTCTCAACTTCTCCTCTCAACCTGTGAAGTTCCATTTCGTTTTCTGGGTGCTTTCTTTGTCAGTCAGCGTATTTTATTGATTTCCTGAAACATTTCTGCCAATTTTTCAAAAGTACAAATAAAAGAGTGATACCGAGTACTTCGTCGGTCCAAATCAATCATTTGTACCGACAAAATTAACGAGACTGTGAGTGTATTTCATGCCGTTTTGGAGATGACCAATGGCCAATAAGTACTTGGAAGTTAATAAAAATAGTCGTGGTATTACAAATACATAATTAAATTATGTAAGTGTAACTACCCTACCTGATCCATAGTATCTGCACACTCCCAAAAACACACGTTTTTAATATTAGGTGCATTGTGCTGCATCCTACTACCAAGTACTCCATATCAGCGACCCCAATAGTCATTATACGTCGTGAGAGAGCAGAATGGGGCGCTGCGGGGAACTCACGGACTTCGAACGTGGTCAGGTGATTGGGTGTCACTTGTGTCATACGTCTGTACGCGAGATTTACACACACCTAAACATCCCTAGGTACACTGTTTCACATGTGATCGTGAAGTGGAAACGTGAAGGGACACGTACAGCGCAAAAGTGTACAGGCCGACCGCGTCTGTTGACTGACAGAGAACGCCGACAGTTGAAGAGGATCGTAATGTGTATTAGGCAGACATCTATCCAGACCTACACACAGGAATTCCAAACTGCATCAGAAACCACTGCAGGTACTATGACAGTTAGGCGGGAGGTGAGAAAACTTGGATTTCGTGGTCGAGCGGCTGCCCATAAGCCACACATCACGCCGGTAAATACCAAACGACGCCTCGCTTGGTGTAAGGAGCGTAAAGATTGGACGATTGAACAGTGGAAAAACGTTGTGTGGAGTGACGAATCACAGTACACAGTGTGCCGAACCGATGACGGGGTGTGGGTATGGCGAATGTCTGGTGAACGTCATCTACCAGCGTATGCAGTGCCAACAGTAAAATTCGGAGGCGTTGGTGTTATGGTGTGGTCGTGTTTTTTATTGAGGGGGATTGCATCCCTTGTTGTTTAACGTGGCACTATTACAGCATAGGCCTACATTTATGTTTCAAGCACCTTATTGCTTCCCACTGTTGACGAGCAATTCGGGGATGGCGATTGCATCTTTCAACACGACCGAGCACCTGTTCATAACGCACGGCCTGTGGCGGAATGCTTACACAGCAATAACATCGCTGTAATGGACTGGTCTCCACAGGGTCCTGACCTGAATCGTACAGAACACCTTTGGGATGTTTTGAAAAGCCATTCCAGGCCTCACTGATCAACGTGGGTACCTCTACTCAGTGGAGCACTCCGTGAAGAATGAGCTGCTATTCCAGCACGTAATTGAACGTATGCCTACGAGAGTGGAAGCTTACATGAAGGCTAAGGGTGGGCCAACACCATAATGATTTCCAGCGTTGCTGATGGAGGACGCCATGAACAAGTCATTTTCAGAGAGGTGTCCGGATACTTTTGATCACATAGTGTATGACAGCAGCATCTCTTTTCTGACTATGCACTGTATCTCTATGTTCGGTTAAAGAATAAGGGAGCATGAAAGGTCTCTTGCTGGTGATGTTATTCAAACAAAAAATAGTAAGATACTTCGTTAGGTTATGACAACAGCCACGTCAGTAGTCAAATACCTGAAAAAATTTTCTATGGAATCAAATAAAATGCTGCGACGTCAAAAGACACTTGTTACTTGTTCCACAAATAAATCAGATGTCTCTGATCTTCCTTTTACGCCCCAGAGTTCACATCGTACGCAGACCTACCGCGCGTTGCCGGCTGTTTGTGAGCTGGCGGAAGCCGCGGCAGCTGGGATGAGAGAGGGAAATCCTGCCGCGATCTGAATACAACCGGCGGCTCGCCGCCGGGAGAGGTGGGCTGTGTGCTGGGTTTGTGTGCCCACCGAAGAGCCAGAGTCCGGGCGCTTGATTGCTTTCTCCGCGAGGGAACACCGTTTGAATGCGCCGCGGCACGCACACCCCTGCATGTGCGCTCAAAGCGACAGATACGTGACTAAATTATACGCTGGATTACCCTCTTATAAACTTTTTTCTGGTCGAGAGGATTTCCGTGCGACCTTCCATTCATGCATGCTACCTTGCAAATAGTACGTACAGCTGAACAGATATTCGTAGATTCCTATAAGACCATATTTTCAAATAAGAGCCAAGAAACGCTCGTACTTATTGTTAAAATTCATGGTGAAACACTCAGCTGTCCTTTATTTTGCACAGTTCGATACCGGTTTCGGTCAGTGACCATTATCAAGCTTACACTACGTGATCAGAACTACCCGGACACTTGGCCGAAAATTATTTTCAAGTTCGTGGCGCCCTCCATCGGTAATGCTGGAATTCAATATGGTGTTGGCCCACCTGCAGCTTCCACTCTCGCAGGCAGACGTCCAGTTAGGTGCTGGAAGGTTTCTTAGAGAATGGCAGCCCATTCTTCAAGGAGTGCTGCACTGAGACAGATCGATGTAGGTCGGTGAGGCCTGGCACCAAATCGACGTTCCAAAACATCCCAAAGGTGTTCGGTACGATTCAGGTCAGGACTCTGTGCAGGCCAGTCCATTGTGTAACCACTCCGCCACAGGTCGTGCATTATGAACAGGTGCTCGGTCGTGTTGAAAGATGCAATCACCATCCCCGAATTGTTCTTCAACAGTGGGAAGCAAGAAGGTGCTTAAACCATTAATGTAGGCTAGTGCTGTGGTAGTGCCACACAAAACGACAAGGGGTGCAAACGCCCTCCGTGAAAAGCAGGACCACAGCATAACACTACCACCCCCGAATTTTACTGTTGGCACTACAAATGCTGGCAGATGACGTTCACCGGGCATTCGCCATACCCACCCCCTGCCACCGAATCGCCACATTGTGTACCGTGATTCGTCACTCCACACAACGTTTTTCCACTGTTCAATCGTCCAATGTTTATGCTCCTTACACCAAGCGAGGCGTCGTTTGGCATTTACCGGCGTGGTGTGTGGCTTAAGAGAAGCCGCTCGACCATGAAATCCAAGTTTTCTCACCTCCAGCCTAACTGTCATAGTACTTGCAGTGGATCCTGATGCAGTTTGGAATTCCTGTTTAATGGTCTGGGTAGATGTTCGCCTATTACACATTACGACCCTCTTCAACTGTCGGCGGTACAGCCTGGAACCGCGCTACCGCTACGGTCACAGGTTCGAATCCTGCCTCGGGCATGGATGTGTGTGATGTTCTTAGTTAGGTTTAAGTAGTTCTAAGTTGCAGGGGACTGATGACCTTAGAAGTTAAGTCCCGTAGTGCTCAGAGCTATTTTTTAACTGTCGGCGGTCTCCGTCAGTCAACAGACGAGGTCAGCCTGTACAATTTTGTGCTGTACGTGTCCCTTCACGTTCCCATTTCACTATCACGGCGGAAACTGTGGACCTAGGGATGTTTATGGGTGTGGAAATGTCGCATACAGATGTATGACACAACTGACACCCAATCACCTGATCACGTTCGAAGTCCTTGAGTTCCCTGGAGCGCCCCATTCTGGTCTCTCACGTTATCTAATGACTGCTAAGGTCGCTGATATGGCGTACCAGGCTGTAGGTGGCAGCACAATGTCCCTAACATGAAAAACGTATGTTTTCGGGGGTGTCCGGATATTTTTGATCATATAGTGTAGCTGGAATAAACGGCAAGTAAGTTCTCTCTTCAGATTAGCTGTACGGTGAACCGGTGCTGAAAATAGGACTATGTGTCATCTGTGTGTCCAGTGTTGTGGTTAGGTGCACCACCGTCAGCGTGCTTACAGAATAGAAAGAAGGATAAAGAAGGATCGGAGGCGTCCCAAGCAATCTCAAAATACGTCTTTTATTCTCACCATACACACATGATGCAGGAGAAAACATAGAAAAAGAAGCTGATTTTATTTGATTACAAGATTAATGGTGGACATCTTGAGTGCGCCTCATTGTATAAGCATTTAAGTATATTTAAGGATAATACCACGTTGCGATGTGAAATGACGTCACGTAAAAGCTGTATAAGGGAAGCCGAGTGGAAGTATTACATTTGTGGGAAGGGTTTATATACACGCTGGTCGAGACAATGGTAAGAAAAGAAAGGTAACTGTGAAGAACTCATGGGTAACAGAAGAAGTACTTCAGTCGATTGACGAAAGAAGGTGGTAGAAAAATGTTCAGATAAATTTGGGAATACAGATGTACAAGTTACTTAGGAATGAAATAAATAGGAAAGACAGGGAAGCCTGCGTGAAAGGGCTGCATGAAAAATGTTAAGAAATCTAAAGAGAAATGATTCTCGGCAGGACTGACTCACCATATAGAAAAGTCAAAACAACATTCGGTGAACAACGCAACGGAAAACCAGCAAAAGTTGCGCTGTATTGTTCATTTGCTGTTCATAGTACGTATACATTTATCTTGACATGGTTCTTGTGTTTTTGAAAATACCTGTTTCACTATGTGAATGATCTGGGAATGGGGTCCGGCCCGAAACTAGTCGTCAAGTACATAAAAAGGCGAATTTTGTAACTCTGACTGGTTTTACGTTGCACTGACTAACAAAAGATGCTGATCTGCAATTATTTCAACATGCTGGAAGTTCGTAAACATACGGTGAGTTAAAGGCGAGGGTGGTAACATTAAGAGAACAGTAGGAATTCCATTGTTAAATGCAGAGGAGCGAGCGGATAGTTGGAAAGAGCACATCAATGGCCTCTATGAGAAGGAGGAGTTGCTGATGACGTGACGGAAGAAGAAACACGAATCGGCGGCAAATAGATAGGTTATCGAATATTAGAATTAATGAGAACTTTGGAAGACTTAAGATCAAACTAGGCAGAAGGGGTAAATGACATTAAAGAGTATTTCTGAACTATTTGGGGGGAAGTGGCAACAACACGACCATTCACGATGGTTTATAAAATGAAAGAAGACTATTCACGTCGGTCCGTAGAGTGATTGAGACTGACGCTATACTATCAGACTTTCGGAAAAACGTCATTTACACAATTTAGAAGATAGCAAAAGCCGATAAACATGAGAATTATCGGACAAGCAGTTTAACAAGTCATGCAACCAAGTTGGTGACAAGGATAACATATGGAAGTATGGAAAAGAAAACTGAGGATCTGTTATATGGCTATCAGTTTCGCATTAGGAATGATAAAAGTCTCCAGAGAGGCATTTCTGACGATGCGGCTGATAATTTAAGCAAGAGTAAAGAAAAATAAAGATATGTTCATAGGATTATTCCACTTGGAAGTAGTGTTCGAAAATATAATATGGTGCAAGATGTGCGAAATTCTGTGAAAAATAAGGATAAACTATAGCGAACGACGGGTATGTACAACAAACAAGAATGAATAATAAGACTGAAAGACCAATAAATAAGTGCTTTGGCTAAAAAGGGTGTAAAACGGGGCTATAGTCTTTCGCCCCTATTGTTTAATCTATACGTCGAAGAAGGAATGAAGGAAATAAAAGGAAAGTACTAGAGTGGGATTAAAATTCATGGTGAAAGGATACAATTCTTTGATGACATTGCTATCCTCAGTGAAAGTGAAGAAGGATTACAGGATATGCTGCTTGTTACGTTAAAGACCGCTACTAAATTATATTAGCTAAAGGTACTAGTGTAACACAACATAAAGCAATCAGCTCAAATCGCAAATGAAGTTTATATGACGCTATGGCAACAGCTTTCAGTCGTGCGGCCAGTAATTTCTTCATCATACAATAAATTTAGACATCATTTTCTATCTGGACTGATTGTTTTTTGTTACCTTATATACAAGAACTCCGGCTTTCCACTTAACATAGTAATAGTTAATATAGTAAAAGTTTTGTCATTCCATTGTGGCAGTGTGTCACAGCAACTGGTTTCGAATTATTTCAGAACAGAAACAGTCTTGGTTGCGAAGGACTTCACAATCAAGATTGTTTTATTCTGAAATTTTTATAACAGCATAAACTGAGCAGACAAAGCTAATCATAATTTAAATTCGTATCCATAACTCGCTAAAGTGGACACAAATATTCTGTAATGAGTACTGGGTAAAGCTTGATTATTTAGTAAACTACGGTAAATGTGCCCAATACGATTAAGTTATTAACGTAGGACATTGCAGGAACAGCACTGCAGTAAAAAGTGAACATGTGGTAGTGTGAACTGCAGTACTGTTGATAATGTAATCTGAATGGTATGTGTGTTAATTTTTGCCGCTTTACTGCAATGCTTGCTTGGTTGCTCATGGGAATGTACTGACTATGAGCTGCCCTTACCATAACCTCTCCATCATCTCTAATCACCTCCTACCTTGAGCGTCAAACCTAGATTTAACGCTAGGTCAGTGGCTCGCAAACTTTATTACATCATTGTAAGTGATTACAATCAGATATTACCTAATAACCCCGCCCCCCCCCACCACCCCCGCCACTTTCCTCGGCTTTCACCTGCCATCGCTATCTTTAAGACCTAACTTTAAAATAAACACTTTTATTATGTACAAAGAGATTAAAGACAAATGATATTTAGTTTTTGTAAGTACGCTCTTAAATCACGAGGTAGTAAGTCAATAAGACAACTGGTACAACCTGTTTATGTTCCGTATGTTCTCAGACAGCGCATCCCGTAAATCATGATGCAAGTCCGTCCATTGCGTTGATTTTATTTTCAGTGCTGTCATAGTCAGAAACCTAGTTTCATATCTATCAATTTCGAACGCGATATATATTTTCCATGTTCTGTGTCCGGGTGGGAGCGCTAGAGCGCGAATGAACGATGAAGCATTTCCTGGTTCATTCGAGTGCTACCTACCTCGTGTCCCTAGTGGCACTTGCTTCACCCCCATCCTGCATCCCCATTTGAAATCAACCAAGTTAAAATGTGTAGACTGTACTTACTGTGTGTAAATCGCTTGGTTTATAACTACTTTCTTCTGGACTGACGGAAACTGGAAGCCTTCAGGTTACCAATACTTTGTTTCTCGCCACTGCCACTAATAATAAAAGAATGATAGTCATAGTTCCAGGGACTAACTACCACCTGGAGAGCACGTTTTCATGAAATATTTAGTATTCACTGAGTACGAGTCTCACACTGTCATAGATGTATGGTAAAAAATACAGAATATCTGTTCAGTGCATGAACTATGAGAGGAAGCTGACGTTCTATATTTTTTCCACAAGTTGTAACTTCCACTGCGCTATGTCACACATTAGTGCTGGTAATTTTTGATAACTTATATGATCAACATTAGTCCTAAAGTTGTGATAATAGTTATGGTCTTTTAAAACTAATTTTCTTGTGGGGATCCAGGGATCCATAATCTCTAAATGCTTAATAAAAAAAAAAAAAAAGAAACCACAATCTGTAGTAGGCTGTAATGGAGACGATCTTTATTTAAATTGTACATTTAGCCAATTTTGAATACTAGTCTGTTTCAAGCACGTGTAAAACCAACATAGAAGAGCATCTCACTGTATGTATACATATACATACAGCGTCATGTATAAGTAACACCTTATGCAACTCAGATTAACATACTACTTCGCCGATCAAAATTCCTACTTACACGGGTAATATAACATGTCGCAATATCTGCACGTAAGAAGTAGATGTTATGTTCCATTATAACATTGCGAATGGACTCACATTAGCGTGACGACTTTAAACATCATATTTAGAACTTTAAGTACTACAGCAATAACACCTTCGGATGACCTTACAGTTGCGACATACACAATACTCTTCATACTACCTGACAGAATAGTCGAGAGGGTCAGATCTGGCGATCAGACTGGCAATGGGACTGGTCTACCCCTACCAATCCATTGATTGCGATATGTGGCCTGAGGTGATCCAAACATTAACGTCAAAGTTCACTGGAGCTCCGTCGTGTTGCAGTCACATGTTCATCTGAATGACAGCCAACAACAGTTGATATTTTGCTGTCAAAGACACAGATACATAGAAACATTGAAGGACTGTTGATAGGAAATGTCAGAGGAGCATTACACACATTGCTGGCATGTCAGGTCAGATTTTGTTAATGTGTTGTATAGCAGACCATCAGCGACCAAAGACTACTTAAGCACTTACAGACAATAAAATATTTTATACAGTACATTAACAATAACATCTGAAATAAGAAAATTTCACAAAATGCTGGAAACTGAACAGTCAACTAATTGCTGATGAGGAAGGCTTAACGAGTACCTTATATCGTAGGTCATCATTGTCTGAAGGCTATGATGTGTACACACAGAAGACAACCTACTGACATACTTTTTCGTTCGTCACTAATAATAAAAGTAAAAAAAAAAAAATATTGAACATTGTATTTCTAAGGATTGGCTTGTTAGATTGCCCATTTTTCAATGTTTTGTGGTACTTGTACTTATTTCGTATATTATTGTTAATGTAAAGTATAAAATATTCTATTATGTCTGTTTGTATACCACTTACTCTTTAGTCTGATGCACACCAGATCACCTAAGTCTCACGCGCCATTAACATATGTAATGTGCCTCTGACATTTGCTATTAACAGCCCTTCAGTTCCCAGAATGAGATTTTCACTCTGCAGCGGAGTGTGCGCTGATATGAAACTTCCTGGCAGATTAAAGCTGTGTGCCCGACCGAGACTCGAACTCGGAACCTTTGCCTTTCGCGGGCAAGTACTCTATCATCTACCACGTGCTTCGGTAGCTCAGATGGTGGAGCACTTGCCCGCGAAAGGCAAAGGTCCCGAGTTCGAGTCTCGGTCGGGCACACAGTTTTAATCTGCCAGGAAGTTTCATATCAGCGCACACTCCGCTGCAGAGTGAAAATCTCATTCTGGAAACATCCCCTAGGCTGTAGCTAAGCCATGTCTCCGCAGTATCCTTTCTTTCAGGAGTGCTAGTTCTGCAAGGTTCGCAGGAGAGCTTCTGTAAAGTTTGGAAGGTAGGAGACGAGATACTGGCAGAAGTAAAGCTGTGAGGACCGGGCGTGAGTCGTGCTTGGGTAGCTCAGATGATAGAGCACTTGCCCGCGAAAAGCAAAGGTCCCGAGTTCGAGTCTCGGTCGGGCACACAGTTTTAATCTGCCAGGAAGTTTCAGCCCTTCAGTGCTTGGATATATGTATATCTTTGACAACAAAATGTCAGCTGCTGTTAGTTGTCGAACTGTAGTACTTAAAGTTCGAAATATGGTACTTTAAGTTGTCACGTCAATGTGGATCCATTCAGAATGTAAAGATGGAATATTACGTCTATTGTTTACCTGTAGTGAAAAATAATTTCATGATTACGACATGTGTATTACGTGTGTGTACTATTACACATGTAAGTAGGAATTTTACATGGGAAGGCGTTGTGTTAATGTGAGGTGTGTAATGTGTTACTTATACATTGTGATGTATGAGGTGTATGCACACAGTGTGTTACTCTTCCATGCTAGTTTTACAGGTGCTTGAAAGTGCCAAGTCATCGAAATTAGCTAATCGCACTATTTAAATAAGGATCGTGTACTTTATAGCCTACTATGGACCATGTTTTCTTTTATTAAAAAAACTAATTTCGTTTTATGAGATACATGATAGAACGCTTTGGATTTTCATCCTTCAAAAAATTTAATTTTACCCCTCAGGGCGTAATTAGCCCCAGGGTGGGAATGCTGCTCTAGGTCAACATTTTCTAGTAGAGGTTTGGAGGGAGTTATGCAGAAATTTGAACTGAGACGACATAATATTTATTCTGAGTAACATCATATACAGAATTAATTGCACAAACAAATGAGACCGCTCTGTGGTCTCAGTGTCGGAGGAACTAGGTCGGATGCAGGGGAGTATATTTCACTTGTGGCGACTATCGACTCTACGAGTGATATATCTTTGGCATAGCAGGCTCTCTGACCCAAGTGGGACCTATTGTGCGCCGCCATATTGCTTCCCATTCTGTTTTGTGCCGACGAGTGTGTATGACTTTTTACATATTCACAGATAATAAAGTTGTTGCCGGCCAGTGTGGCCGTGCGGTTCTAGACGCTTCAGTCTGGAACCGCGTGACTGCTACGGTCGCAGGTTCGAATCCTGCCTCGGGCATGGATGTGTGTGATGTCCTTAGGTTAGTTAGGATTAATTAGTTCTAAGTTCTAGGCGACTGATGACCTCAGAAGTTAAGTCGCATAGTGCTCAGAGTCATTTGAACCATTTGAATAAAGTTGTCTTCATGTATTTTGGTGTGTTATTTAATGATCGCCGCCGCTACGCGTATCAGGAATAGCCACATTGGTGACCCCGATCTGGTTTTGTTCAATTCGCGAGTGCTATTAACAGTGATTTGTATTGTGTTACAAACAATGTTTCTACAACCGTTCAGTCCCTGTGATCCGACTTTACAGCCGCAGTTTTGAAAAGTGGAAAATGAACGCATACCGGAAATCACGCCGCAGTTTCAGTGCCAAAGTGAACTCCGCTGTCAAACGGATTCTAACCTACGTGGCCCCGAGATAACCTCAACTGTTGCCGCTTCGCCGCCGCAGCACGTTCCCGCGCCTACGGCTGCCTCACGGCCGTCGGACTGCATTCTGCTTATCGACGCTCCAGCACTGCCAGCGGCTGCCGTTCCTGCTCATCTGCTGCACCCACTCATGACGCCCGCTCTACAGCCGCAGACTGCGCAACTCTCCACGGACATCTTACAACCCCTCAGGTATGATGCAGCCGCGCCTCCCGCGCCGCGCCCCATCCCAGCTCGCCATCCGCACGTTTTCCCGACGGTTTCGTCCGTCTCTGCCGCGTCGGTTTCAACCGCGTCCGCTAGACTCCCGCACCCGTTCTTACCAGCTCTCACATGCCTACCGCCTACTCCCGCGGCGGCACCGGCCGCCCCAACCTCGCCAGTCCACAACGTTTCATCGACTTCCGCACCGGGTTGTTTCGCTTGGCAAACACCGGTCGTGTGCTCACCAGCCCGAACTGCACCTGTTTCCACGGCACTGGAGAGTATTCTGCGCCCAACCGTGTCCCCACCAGCCGGGGCCCCAGCAACAGTACCTGCCTACTCTATGTAACTGAACTCACATGTCAAGACTGAACTCTCTTCTTACACTTCTGCTGTTTGTAAATCGTGTGGTTTTGTCCCTGTTAACTAGGTTAGTACAGCTACTGTGTGCCAGTCTCCTGGTGCCTCAATCCTGATTTGGCACCACTCTTCACTGCTACACTGCCCGCACCTCCGAGTAGTGTGTTCCCTGCACCGACCGTTCCTCAGTACCTCGCGCTTAGCAGATTCCCCAAACTGCCAGCCCTTCAAACGGAAAACCCTAAGACATGGTTTGCATTAGTGGATAAAATGTTGGACATTCACGGCGTTCTAGACGATGGAGCCTGATTCGTGTGCCTTGTTAGTCACCTGCACGATCACACGGATCTTATTAGTGACCAGCTGCTTTCATCTCCCATTCAGAATAAGTACCAATTTGCTAAAGCTTGTATCGTTGAACGCCTATCCCGTCCTCCTGCTGAGTCGATCCAACGCATTATCCATGAGGAATACATCGATGACCGTACCCTGTCACAGCTGTGGCGCCACTTACGGGTCCTTGTGGACACAGACTTTCTACCAGACGTTGCACTTTGGTCAATTTGGCTACTTAAATTTCCTTCTGAGCTACAACTGCAGCTACTGTCCCATGTCTCTGAGCCCCTCAAAGCACTCCTGTGCATCGCCGACTTTGCCTATAGCATCATCTGATATCGGAACCTCCAGCATTCGAGTCCGGTATCCGCCACCCCCACTCATTATGCAGTAACAGAAGCCACAGCTATCCGCGGCCACAGCAAGACACGTGCCTCGCTGTCAGCGCAAACAATGGCCCCACCACCCTGTGGTCGCCCGACTGCACTACCTACTTCTACGTTGCCGCCCCAAAGGTCACTGGAGACGGCTAAGCGAGCACCTGAGTACACTCCAGACGCGCAGCTGGCAGCCTCACCACCCAGCCATGCTCCTGCACCACAAGCTGGCTTTCCTTATTGCTGGTTCCACACTAACTTTGGTGACCCGCGTCGCAAATGCAACCCCCCGTGTGCTTTCCCAAACGCTTATGGCGGGCACGTCTAGGCGCCACGTCTCGCCGCGCTGCCTCACGGCGCCTACCGGCATCTCGTCCAACGCCTGCTGCACTGTCATCTGCTTCGCGCCTCTTCGTCTAGGACACCAACACCAAACTTCATTTTCTAGTGGACACTGGAGCCGACATTAGCGTTATCCCACCCTCCCTCGCCCCTAACATAGATCCCTTATCTCCACTGCCACTGATAGCTGCTAACAATTCCCCGATTCCGTTGCCAGGTTCCTCACATCTCCTGCTCAAATTTGCCCCAGATCAGGTTTTCCCATGGACATTTTACATTGCGGAAGTTGATGCACCTGTACTGGACCTCGATTTCCTTCATCACTATGCCCTCTCCCCTAATCTGCAAGCCGGCTGTCTGACTCAAGTCTCCAGTTCGAGTATTCCTGGTGCGTCACACCATTCCCTCCCCCCCCCCCCCCCTCAGCACGAAGTTTCTACTGACTGTTCACTCTCTGCCCTTTCCGAGTGTATGTCACTTGCTGCAAACCTTTCATCTGCTCTCTCAGCTTTCTTGCATGAGCGTTCAGACATCGATGCATTGTGTGTGAGCCAGGTCGTTTTCTATCCTAAGACTATTAATACATATTAGTACGAAAGGACCATATGGTTAAAATATTTTTTAATATATTGATTAATATTAATTAATTTACTATTTTGACAGATTAATGTGTTGAATTTAGAATTCATTTATGTAGATTTTTTCTACAAATAGTAGTGATACTTTATGATTTATTTATGTTTATTTTAAATTTTGCTTTTATTAGTTATTTGTGTTTTAATTAGTGTTGCTTTTTTAACTTTGTTGGAGCAGAAGGTTTTAGGTTAGAATGTCGAACTGTGTGTTTGCATGAACGAAGTCTATGCACAACTGTTGCAGACACAGCAGCAGCTTCTGTAACTCCACACACTCACTCTTGCAATCATGGACACTCACCACCTCAGCCTGGACATTGTTCTGCAGCTGCGACCCCATTAACGGTTCGTCTCGCCTCTGCCCCTCCCCCCTCTACCCCTCTGCCCCTACCCCCCTGCCCCTACCCCCCCTGCCCCTACCCCCTGCCCCTATCCCCCCTGCCCCTACCCCTCCTGCCCCAACCCCCCCTGCCCCTACCCCCTCTGCTTCTCCCACATCCTTCCGTGCAATTGCCAATGACAAGTGCCACAGAATAAACACTACTGAAGGACCCTCTGTGCGGCATAAGGCACACCACCTAAACATGCAGAAACTTCACCATGCTAAAGACATTGTTAAAGATCTTTTGGATTCCAACATTCTCTGTCAATCTGATAGTAACTGGTCGTCACCAATCCATCTTGCGCCGAAGAAGGACGGTTCTTTCCGCCTCTGTGGTGACTACCATGCTCTTAACACATGCACTACCATTGATAACTACCCTATCCCCCATATTCAAGATTTCACTCAGATGTTGCATGGTTCCCAGATCTTCTCCATTCTCGATTGTAGCAATGCATATCATCAGATTCCCATGTTCCCTGATGATATCCCAAAGACATCCATAATAACTCCATTTGGTGTCTTTGAGTACTGTTCCATGCCATATGGTCTCAAAAACGCTGCACAGACATGGCAACACTTCATTGACTCACTGTTGTTTGACCTCCCTTTCGCCTATGCCTACTTAGACGATATACTGATTTTCTCTCCCTCACCTGAGGAACACACTCTCCATCTTTCCAGAGTGCTTGCACTGCTCGCTGCTAATGGAGTGGAGATCAACCATGAGAAGTCTCAGCTTAGGAGTCCTGAGGTCATCTTCTTAGGTCACACAGTCATGGCTGAGGGCGTCCGACCTACTTCCTCTCGGGTTGAACTCATACTTAGCCTCCCTCCCCCAGAGGACTTCGCTGAACTTCGCCATTTTTTAGGCATGGTGAACTTCTACAGGCGCCAACTGCCCCATGCTGCTTCTATCCAGATCCCTCTGACTGACGCTTTAGCGGGTAAGGATACTAAAGGCAAACGCAAACTCGTCTGGACACTGGAGATGGCCGATACATTCAAAAAGCTCAAAACCACCCTCTCTAAAGCTGCCACACTCGCTCACCCTGCTCCTGACGCACCCATTTCTATTACAGCTGATGCAACACTGCAATTGACGCAGTCCTTCAGCAACCCATATTGACCCCCCAACCCCTCCGTTTCTTCTCTAAGAAATTAACCAAATCCCAGTCTAAATGGTCCACCTTCTACCGTGAACTCCTCGCCCTGTACGAGGCGGTCAAATATTTCAGAGCCGATGTCGAGCGTCGCGCGTTCACTATTTATACAGATCACAAACCTTTGGCAGACGCAATCCATAACCCCTTACACAATCTCCCCCCACGACGCTTCTGCCATATGGATTTCATATCCCAATATTCCACTGATGCACAATATATCGCTGACTACCTGTCTTGCGTCAACATCATCACTACCCCACTTAACCTTACCGACCTGGCCTGCTGGCAAACCAAAGACCCCGGTATTCGTGCCTTGCAACAAGACACAACCTCTTCCCTCCAACTGGAACAACGTGCATTCGCCGCCACCACAGAACCGGTCTGGTGCGATGTTTCCACTGGTAGCCCCCACCCTCTCGTACCCGCAGCTATCCGCCACTCTGTTTTTGATGCACTCCACAACCTAGCTCACCCAGGCATCAAAGCCACCACCGGATTGGTTATGGAAGGGTACGTCTGGCCCGGTGTTAAACATAGTTGCAGGATGTGGGCTCGCACCTTGGGTCACCATGCATTTCCTCCGCCAGGCACCTTCGACATACCTTACGGACGTCTACAACATGCCCATATTGATATTGTAGGTCCCCTCCCTCCCTCCAAGGGCTTTCGATATATCGTGTCCATTATTGATCGGGTCACTAGGTGGGTCGAGGCAGTCCCTTTGGAAGATATTTCGGCTGAGTCTGTGGCTCGGGCCTTTGTTGCCACTTGGATTTCCCGATTCAGAAGCCCTACTCACTGACCACCGACCAAGGTAGGCAGTTTGAATCACAGCTGTTCGCTCCCCTCTGTTGGTACTGTGGCGTCACTAAGTTTCACACAACCGCTTATCACCCCCAGGCCAATGACCGAGCGAGGTGGCGCAGTGGTTAGCACACTGGACTCGCATTCGGGAGGATGACGGTTCAATCCCGTCTCCAGCCATCCTGATTTAGGTTTTCCGTGATTTCCCTAACTCGTTTCAGGCAAATGCTGGGATGGTTCCTTTGAAAGGGCACAGCTGATTTCCTTCCCAATCCTTCCCTAACCCGAGCTTGCACTCCATCTCTAATGACCTCGTTGTCGACGGGACGTTAAACACTAACCAACACCACCACCACCAGGCCAATGGACTTGCAGAGCACTGGCACCACACGCTTAAAGCCGCGCATATGTGCCATGGTGACCAGTGGTCTGACGCTCTCCCCTGGGTTTTGCTAGGCCTCCGCACCGCATACAAAGAGGACTTGCAAGCCCCCCTCGCCGAGATCCTTTACAGGGAGCCCCTGGTTTTACCGCCGAATTTGTAGAGGATACGCTGCTACCAAGCTCTTCCGAGCTCCCAGCACATTGTGCTTATCAAACCTCCCTTGCCCTCTGCCCACTGTAGGCCTCGTATGTTGATGCATAAGGAACTGGCCACATGTGAATTTATCATGTTACGTGACGATACAGTACGGAAAACCCTGCAGCCTCCCTACACCGGTCCATTTAAAGTCCTGTCCCGAGGCCCTTCCACATTGTCACACACACGATGTCTTATAAATCATGAAAGTGCGCAGATTCTAAATGAGCCTGACATGATACAAAAATTTCGGCTCATAAAACAGACGCGAGTATATCGATAATCGTCATATATATATTATTGGTTCGGAGTCATTTTAACTGATAGTACATTACCCCCCACTGATAGAGCTCATTGAAAAATACGGTAACGAGGAGAGGTTTCAAAAAGTACGGTTGCAACATTCTCTTTTTCGTTATGCACGATGACTCATCACTGTTGCTAAGTTGAAAAATTGTTATATCAACACAAAACGTCGATAAGGTGTTCTCCACTAGTTGTGAAACATAGTGCCGAGTAATCTGATGTATGGTAAATTTTAGCGTCGTTTTTTCATCTTTAGTTACTCAAGCAACTATGCGTACTTTGTAACGGCCTGTACCTCGGAAAAGATGTTTCGGTTAAGGCTCTTGTAGAAATTTGTTCCCAAAAAAAGAGGAGTAAAACGTACTAAATGTGAAGCCCAAACGGGCCGGCATAGTGAGTTTTCACTTTAATTGTAATGTATACATCAGTCTATGGTTCAGAACTTAGGGTTAATATCCTCTCTACATTTCTGAAATCATCCTCTTCTAAAATTGTTGAGTGGTTGTAAGGTAGAAAATCGAACAATCGCACATATTTAACGAGACTGGTTTTGTAAGTTCTCTGAGTATCTGGAATATGAGATGCCAAATGTTGGCACCCTGCTGTGAAGACAACAGAAAAGTAAGTATGCAAATGAACGTCAAAAAACGTACATTAATAACGAATAATGTATATGCTTGAATGTATGTGCACCACTGCAGGCTAGAATCAATCAATGGTTGGAACGCATATGAGACACAGGCGAAAGAATAAACTTTTTAAAAGTAAAGGCTATTCTGTGTATACTCGTAGAGTATCATTTACGCTCAGATGTAAGTGAGCTGCTCAAGACAACGTCTTGTTTAAGTATTCGTCATTACAATGCACTGATACTCCCCCGAAATGTTTTCAGAAATTTAAATTTTCTCTCCTTTGCTACTATTATACTTTGAATAAGTTTTGCCACTTTAATTACGGTTATATTTATTAGGTAGGTCTTGAAACGTCCCCTTTCTGAAGAATTATACAAGACTGTGCTTTAACTGACGCATAATATTTTTTAGCGCAACGCAATCTGACTTTCAATAATCCCTACAAAAGAATGGCCCTGTCTAATATTAACGTATTCGTTTCACAAATCACTTACCTCACAAAAATCTTCGTTACTCGAACTACTGCAATACAGCGAGCGCCACTACTGCCAGCTAAATAAAAGATTCAAACTAAGGAAGGCACTAACTACTGATAAGCATAGTTAGCAAATGAAAGATTTTAATAGAGAACAAAGACTGTATTTACATTAATAGTCATATTATATATAGCAGTTCATGACAGTCTTACAAATTTCAAAACTCCGCCATCTCTCTCCCCACATCCACCACTGCTGGCGGCTCACCTTCAACTGCGCAACGCTACGCGCTGTTCACATCGAGCTGCCGCTGCCCAACACTACAATGGCAGACAACAATGCAAACTAGCCACAGACTGCACTCAGCACAGCCAGTGATTTTCATACAGAGCACTACGTAACATTGCCAATAAGAAAACATAAACAGCCTACTTACATAGCCCCCATGCTCCCCACAAAAAATTTTACAAATTGTTTTGGGCAGTGGCCAATAATGATTTGAAAATTTTTTTCATAATTACAATAACAAAGAAATCAAATGCACACACTTATGGATACAATGTTGGTCAAAAGCTAAAATTTTCTCACAGTCGATAAAGACAGTCCTGATCGTTCATCACAGTAAAATAGCAGTGTTTTTCTCGAAGTCTGAGCAGTAGAAGAAAATGCACACGGAAGTAATGGATTTCCATGCAGTCTTGAAGAAGTAGTGTTGTCCTTCAACGAAAAGACAGTGCTGACTCTTGACATGCAGACAGGTAATGGGCCACAACAGAGCAAACCCACAGCAGAGTCAGTCGAAGTTTTGAAGAATATTGGTAGGTAGGTCATCACAGAGTAGACTCACTGTAGTCCTGGTAGAGATTACGGTATTGGTGGACCACCAGAGGTGCAGACCCACTGTAGTCCTGGTAGAGATAATGGTACTGGTGAGTCAGCGAAGACGCAGACCCACTGTAGTCCTTGTAGAGACGGCCAGCAGCCATCTGTTGCAAATGTGCAGGTGCACAATCACCATCGAAGAGTCTTACGGACAATATAGCAAGTCCATAAACCACCACTTGTGCAGTCACAAAGTTTCTGGAATTGTCCTTAGAACCAGCAATGCTGTTATCCAGTCCCTTGCTGAATCATTAACACACGTGCAAACACTATCAGTCCCTACTTCTCACATATTGTCCATATACTATGACCAACAGAGACGTGTGCAGTGAAATGTAACTTAATTTGAAGAACTGGTGTCTATACAATTATAATTTACAACATGAAAATACAATTACAAAGGTACAAAATACATCATTAAAGAACATAATAGTACAGATAACATTTGTAGTAATATGGGCTTTACAAAAGAATCGAAGTAACATATACATCAGTGTTACAGGAATTATGACATAAGTACATACATAAAAGATCAGAATAATTATTGAAACATCGACTTCAAACATGAGCATTAAAACAAAACAGAATAAATAATGTCTAAACATCTTTACAAAGTAAATAATATATTATTAATGCAAATTATATTTGAGGATAACAGTATTCCTCATCATAGTTCATGTAGCTGAGTATTAGAAACATTCTACAACATAAGTCTTATCAGATAAACATGTTAAGACAGGAAGAACATAAATACACAAGGGTCCACAAACACTTTCTTTACTTCTCGGAGATCTCCCTTCGTTCTTCATTATTCCCAAAAGGTCCTATCTGTACCTGCTTTCTGTACTTTTTTCGTATAACTTCTCAATGCGTTTCTTCCAATTCATCGCAACTCATTCTCTTATATAGTCTACCCCCTCTTAAGCTAACTTAAATCCACTGAGCTCAGATGCTAAACTAAGGGGTGAGGCAATGCAGCAGCATATAAAACAATGAATACAAACAGCATTGAAAAAAAAAATGGAAATTGTCAAAGCAAGTAACAATATTACAACTAATATAAGGCAATGAGCAGCAAACAAGAAAAATAAATCAGTAGTAAAACTGGCTTAACAGAGTAATGCAAAGTGAAATTTAGTAGCACTATGCCTGGCAAACAGCAGCAGAAAATGAAATAACTTATACCTAAACATGACAAAGCTCAAGCAGAAAAAATAGTACACTAAAGATAACAATGCAGATAAGGGAAATGTATAATCACATCTTAATCTCTAAGTAATTAAAGTGGTGCACCACAAGAAGTTATTCTACCAAAAAAGTTACCAAGTACTTGAAAAGAAAATTATGAATGCGGTTCCTGTGAAGGTAAATGTCTTTTTGTGCTCCCTCATTTTTTTAAAAAATTATTATTTGCTCGATCTGTAGACAGAAAATATTTATATTAGTACATGTATAAAATTTTATTTTAATCAATGCTGCAGTGCCGCTAGAAACTAGATATTAAACAAAATGAGTAAATAAATACATAAAGCAAGCCATATGGCATTTCATAATGCAGTAACAATCTTTCAACTAGCAAGACAATAGACATAAAATGTTTCTCATCATTTCATTTCAGTAAATATCATAAATTAAGAACTCTACAGTGTAATCATGTTTTCAAGTTTGAGGGTGTCGTATTTACGATGCTTTCTACAAAGGAATGTCAATAGCGAGGGTAATGGCCTCCCTTTTTTTTTCTACCACCTAATGACTTTTTCTCAAGGCGGCTGGCACACCTGGCCGCTCACAACGAATTACGTCACGGTCACTCACCTTTCTTACCGAAATATTTACGACAGCAGTTTCCGCTACAGTGACAGTCTCATATAAAAATTTCACAGGTCGAAAATTTGCGTTACAAATGTGTAGAAACAAAATCCTGTAAATATAACAGCGTCCAAAAAATTTTCGCCAGCATTGTGATACATTCACGCATATACACACATTTCATAACTCTTAAAGTACGATTCTTGGTTTCCAACAACCTTTTTCACAAACCAGAGTCCCTAACCACTACTCATTATTCCTTACCTTATTCGTCGACACTTCTTCAATTTTTCATCATAACAGATACGTAACATAATCAAATAACTCATATAGCATCAGCTTACTGATCATAAACATACCGCAACAGCATAATACACATAGTCATCGTAATAATAACATAACATCTCAGTCAATTCTCAAAATCGTCGTAGCTTCCTCCAATAATTTCAAAACCTAAAAAAAAATTCTCTGCTCATTTCAATAGTGTCATCTACCTCAAATGTACTTTAAAAATTATGATCCCATACCAAATACATCATTCAAAGCTCTCATAGTATCACAATGGTTCTGAAAAAATATGAACAGTTCACAAAGTACAAACAACATACAATTTCATAAGTGTGAAGTTATCCAACAGTGTAATTACGTAAACGTCTGTCACTGATGTAGTAAAATAAATGTTTGTCTCTCTCAGGTAAATAATCAGATAGCTGTGTAATTCTGTGTTAGAGAAATATGGTACTGATGTGTAAAGTTGTATAAGCAAATACCATATTAGCTAGGGCTCCTTGTGCTTGCCAAACACATGGTACACAAAGTAAGCGTGTACCCCCCTGAGGATTAATGTAATTATAACCTCAGGTGTTACAGATTATTGCAATGGAATGAAATGTATCACGGAAAAACTTCTTATCATTGTACTTCAAATATCTTTAAAAATAAATGTTTTAAGTACAAAATTAATCACTCAAATGTGTGTCCTGTAGCGCTAAATGTGCGTCTTGCAGTAAGATAATTCTGTGAAAGTGTCGTAATTATCGTCCTCCGAAAGCTAAGTTCTGCAGAAGTCAATGTACTTACCTCATGATAAACAAAAGTGAAATGCTTTGAGTATAGATATCTTAGTTATTATGCTTACTGCCGTGATGAAGAAAGTACTACACTGTAACGTATTGTTTTTGCTAATAAAAAAAGGCTGTCTTATTATAGTTATATCACAAAAGTTACTACTAAAACATGTTTTACTTTCCAGAATAATTCAGAAAAACTATGCAGATATAAAACAGAAACACCGCAAAAGCAACATTGTAAATTGTCACTCATTAGTAGCGTCATGATAAAATCGTGTAGCTGTCACATAAACTAACCACTGTGTCATCTGGTATCTCACAGAAAGTACTTTAAATCCGGAATGTATTTTCAAGTAAACCAAAATGTTGCATTAAAATCTCATTAGCATTACCAGTATATGTTCTAAGTATGTAAGCCTTATAGTCGTTACATAATCGTGCAACTAACAAGCAAGAATGTACACACACAATAACACTGTGTCGTCTATTCACAATAACAATGCATTCGTAATTTCTGTTTAAATAAGTTCTCTTGGTTCTTGACCGGATATTTAACTTCAAACATTGTTGCATGTTAACAGATTCTAAGTTTGACAAGGCATACTAGTAATGTAAAGTGAAAAATTTTGTAGCAAAGACTAAGTTAAAAAACAGATTATCTTTAAATAAACGGTTTTACATGTGAAGTGTGGTGCTATCCTTTACTCTTCATAGTACTTACAGTTTGGTTTGAAGGCAATTATCATGTTGTATACGTCGGTAAGGAATGCTAAAATTTTTCTCAAGGTTAGCGTGTATGCCATTTTTCCCTGAGCCAGCCGGCGCAGGTGGCTGCCTGTGGTGCGAGTCATTGTCTGTTTCTTTGTTGGCGCGCGCCGTTGTTGGGATTAGGAGACCGAACTTCTACAAACTCACCTTGACGAGAAGGCCCTGCCCTGTTTGAAGCTCGCCAGTTTTGATGGAATTCAGGTCTGTTGTTTTGTCGGTAGTTAACATAGTTTCTTGTTTGTCGGTCATGTGGTGGAGAATTTCTCCCTGAATCGTAACTGCACGCTGAACTGTTGCGTCTGAAAGTATTCTGTCTCTCTTGATAATAATAGTTCTGGTTACCATATTGTCCGTTTCTATGATTGTCTCTGTCATATTCATTACTGCGGAGAGGTGATCTTTCCCTGTAATTATTACTGCTCTGCCAACGGTTGTCATACGGGTGGTGTCTGTTTTGGTCACGATTTGTGTTGTGAGAATAGCCTTGTCGTGTCCAGTTATTATGTCTTTCATCGCGGAATTGCGACGGATGTGACCTGTAATTGTTGTGTTCCTGTTTTCGCGTTCCGCGATTGTCAGTGTCAATTTCTAATTCTTCAAAGAGCCCTTGAAAAGCTTCAATATCGTCTTTGCAACGTCCTGCCAAAATAATGTGTCGTAAATGTTCAGGTAATTTGATTAAGCAAATGCGGATGAGTTCTGAGGGGCTGTATGGGTTTGACAGGTACTGATTCTTGTGCAACATGTCTTCAAAATATTTCACAAGACTGGAGAATTCAGATTGTTCGAAATGTTTCCTCATTATGATACTATGTTTTACTCGGTCTTGTGTAGCTTGAGACCAATATGCTGAGAGGAAGGCATGATAAAATTCTCCTTCACTGTGACAGTCGTGAATGACCGATCGCATTCTTACAGCTGGTTCATTCTCTAAGTAGCCACACATAAATTCTAATCTGTGTTCTAATGACCAGTTGGGAGGAAAACAATGAGAGAATTGATGGAGTCATGCTTGTGGATGAATGTCGTTGGCAGAATTCTTAAATGTTTTGAATTTACGTGTAGTAATGAACAGCTTATAGTCAAAATCATCGTGTCGGCGAGTCGCATATCGGTCATTGTTAGGTCGTGTCGGCGGTTCCATCTCAAAATTCGGTGCACATTGCCAATTTCTTTCATAACTTCCGAAATGCCCTGTGTTATTATTTTGCGGCTTTTCCGTATTTCTAAGTCCCTCTTCCCATGTTGGAGCGCGAGTGTCCTCTGAAATTTGTAATTTTTGTATTACTTGTGCCAACTGATCTTGTACTTCCCGGATTTCTCTTTTGTACTGTATATTGATTTGATTTTGATTCAATTTCCTAATTTGTTCACACTCTTCTGTGTCATTAAAGACTACTGGTTTTGTGTCATTCAGATAATCATCTACCTTCGTAGATAAATTAGTGAACTGATCCGAAAGTTCGGCTACTTTCTCCGATAGTGTACTTATTTCCTCAGTGTGTTTTTCTGAACCAATTTTCAGAGTATCTTATGTGTCCTTTAAGATTTCCTGAGTTTTTGCAAGTTGCGTAACCGAATCGGTAGATGCAACTGAGTCAAATTTAGGTTGCAAGGTCTCATGATTTTCATGAACAATAGTTTGCAGTTCTTTTATGGCTGTTTCGTGATTCTGTAATGCATTTTCATGCCGCGAAAAAATAGGTTGAAAATGCTCACAAATTTGTGTTTTTACGTCATTACAGACTTCTTGACATTTCGATTCAATGTTATGTAACTCAGTAGTTAAATCTTCACGTGTTTGTTCAAGAGTTTGTTCCAATGAGTCTAACTTTTGAAGCTGTTGCTGTGTTTGTCTCTGATTTTGTTCCATCGCGTCTAACTTTTGAAGCTTTTGCTGTGTTTGTCCCATTTGTTGTATTAATTGTAAAAACAATGCATTGGTGTCTGAAACATGTTCCTCAGTGCTTTTCGGCAGTGAATTTGCACCGGCAACATTCACATTTTGACAAGCGGAAAATATGTCTTGACTCATTTGAGAAAATGGTGAGAACCCAAAACCTGAGTCTTCAGTATTTGCAATATTGTGTTCTGTCATTCCCGATTACTGAGGCGAGCTGTTGCCGACCGATCGATCGATAATGCTTCCCTGTTCACTACCTGTTTCACTGTCTACACCATTATTTGACGCCCGCTCCCTTTCCCTACGCACAGTTACCAAATTACTACTTTGAACATTAGTAGGTTCATTACTCGGCGGCGCTGATAAGCTACGCTCGTCGTCACTATTATTTCTCAGTTTACTTTGGAGTCTAGTGTTACGTTTTTCACACGCCATTATTGTCACAATATTTCACACGATAACACAGAAAAGCACAATTTGAAGAGCAAAAATAAGAGAACACATCAACATAGAAATGGAAATAATGTCTACTTAAATACTTGGTGCAAATCTACATGCATGTCACAACTGTTTTACTGTACAACAATGAAAGACTGCAACTACAAAGGAGATTCTCTCTACAATTACGCGATAGCAATAAACAAAATCTACGCTAATTACTCGAACTACAAGGAAAAAATCAGAAGATTCCAGTGAGGTATCCTCGGCTATGGGTCGACATATGAAACGTCCCCTTTTTGAAGAATTATACAAGACTGTGCTTTAACTGACGCATAATATTTTTTAGCGCAACGCAATCTGACTTTCAATAATCCCTACAAAAGAATAACCCTGTCTAATATTAACGTATTCGTTTCACAAATCACTTACCTCACAAAAATCTTCGTTACTCGAACTACTGCAATACAGCGAGCGCCACTACTGCCAGCTAAATAAAAGATTCAAACTAAGGAAGGCACTAACTACTGATAAGCATAGTTAGCAAATGAAAGATTTTAATAGAGAACAAAGACTGTATTTACATTAATAGTCATATTATATATAGCAGTTCATGACAGTCTTACAAATTTCAAAACTCCGCCATCTCTCTCCCCACATCCATCACTGCTGGCGGCTCACCTCCAACTGCGCAACGCTACGCGCTGTTCACATCGAGCTGCCGCTGCCCAACACTACAATGGCAGACAACAATGCAAACTAGCCACAGACTGCACTCAGCACAGCCAGTGATTTTCATACAGAGCGCTACGTAATATTGCCAATAAGAAAACATAAACAGCCTACTTACAATCTTTCCACTTTAATCTGTACTGAGATCAAACTGCCTCAGCCAATTTAAGTCGCTTCGATACTGAGGGTCCGAATACGGTTTCCTGTAACTATCAACACTGTCCTAGGCAAAGTTCTAGTGGAATTTGATGCAACCGTTGGCTTTTGCAACAACGTTTCAGTATCTCTGCTCACCCTAAATAATTCTGACGGAGAACAATTGAAATCAGATGATTTCGTCTTCGCATCACGTATTCTTCCAAATGAGACAAAACTGCAATTTCGCCGGAGGACCGGCGAAGGATTCAAAAAGCGTGCATAAAAGCTGTAGAAACCGAAAAGTGAGCTTCGCCAAGTTAATATCTGCCGGCTGAGCGGCGAGAAAATCAGTCTAATATAGCACAGTTCCAGGTTACGATAATAATAATAATAATAATAATAATAATAATAATAACAGTGATAATAATTCTGCGTAGTCCCATCAGGAAAGCAGCATGCGCTAGCACGATGCATCTGTTATACGGGGAGGGGCGCAAACTCCGAAGCGAACGTGATCGAATACGCCAGGCGGATTAAGGGTGTGGGCCTCTGTGCCGCTAAGCCTGGATATGGACTTTAGACGGTTTCCTACAACAGAGTGAGTACCGGGGCTGATAACCAACGTGCCCCCTCAGGTCCACTAATTCGAAGACATTTAAAAAGGGACCGACACTTTAACGTGGAATAATAGGAAAACACTAGACGTAGACAGCCAGGATACACAAATTCCAATGCAATGCTTTCGATTTGACTCCCCTTCGGTGAGTTACCTGCAAATTTACCTGATTATATTATACTGTAAACATTTCTTATTACACCGTACGTACTCTTATCCATTTGATGTGTGTCGTCAAAACTCTGAACATAATGGAAGCGAACACAGCAGTAATAATGGAAGGATTGAAGCTTGCAAATTATCAAACGAATTGGTTGTTAAGGGAATTGTGACTTTATAGGATTTCTAGATTTTTGGTATAACTTTAGACCGAGATAAACTGCTGTAAATCAACAAGATAAGAACACGGTCTAAATAAGCACTGAATTATAATTATTCCGTGGGTGAATGTGAAGAACATTGTACTACAGAATTAACGAACTTGAGACATTTACGACATTTTAAAAATAGTTTTGTTACTGATTCATAGAAACTTTGACAAATATTGCAAAATAGTAACTCTACAAATCATTCAATTTGCAGAATATATTTCAGCATCCAATCAACAAAAATGGAAGACTACCTGGAGACTCAAATTTATTGCCGTATGACTACACATTCTGAGAATAAATCCAAATAGTATACACAGACACCAATAGCAGCAAAACACCAGATTTACACATAGGATTAAAGCTATTCTATATGCGACTCTATAATGTACAAAGGAACGACCATGTTACTATAGTTCAAGTTTACACCATAGTTGTGTTCTCATCTTCAGTCCAGAGAGTGGTTTGATGCAGCTCTCCATGCTACCCTATCCTGTTCAAGCTCCTTCATCTCCAAGTACCTACTGCAACCTACTTCCTTCTGAAACTGCTTAGTGTATTCATTTCTTGGTCTCCCTCTACTATTTTTACCGTCCACACTGCCCTCCAATACTAAATTGGTGAACCATTGATGCCTCAGAACATGTCCTACCAAACGATCCCTTCTTCTAATCAAGTTGTGCCACACATTCCTCTTCTCCCCAGTTCTGTTCAGTACCTCCCCATTAGTTATGTGATCTATCCATCTAATCTTCAGCATTCTTCTGTAGCACCACATTTCGAAAGTTTCTCTTCTTGTCTAAACTATTTATCATCCATGTTTCACTTCCATATATGGCTATAATCCATACAAATACTTTAAGAAAGGACTTCATGAGGCTTAAACCTGTACTCGATGTTAACAAATTTCTTTTCTTCAGAAACGCTTTCCTTGCCATAGCCAGTTTACATTTATATCCTCTCTGCTTCGACCATCAGTTATTTTGCTCCCCAAATACCAAAACTCATCTACTACTTTAAGAGTCTCATTTCCTAATCTAATTCCCACAGCATCACCTGATTTAATTCGACTATATTCCATTATCCTCGTTTTGCTTTTGTTTATGTTCATCTTATATTCTCCTTTCAAGACGCTGTCCATTACGTTCAATTGCTCTTCCAGGTCCTTTGCTGTCTCTGACAGAATTACAATGTCATCGGCAAACCTCAAAGTTTTTATTTCTTCTCCATGAATTTTAAAACCTACTCCAAATGTTTCTTTTGTTTCCTTTACTACTTGCTCAATATACCGATTGAATAGCATCGGGGATAGGCTACAACCCTGTCTCATGCCTTAGTTACTAATCCATAGTTACTCATCGTTAATCCAATGATTTACCTGAGTACAGCGTACAGTCATCACTCAGATGAGATTCACATATTCTCCCTGCCTCTGAGCCTACCCCTCTCCCCCACCACCACCATTTGGAAATTCATTTACGCACACGGATAGCCATTAAAGCTGCAGTACCAGTAGGAACGCTTCGTTCCCCCAGCGATAGACGGTTTAGTGCTGCTAGGTGAAGAGCACGTTCTTTTGCATACTCTATGGAGAATCGTCTTAGTATCCCACCACATCAAACAGCCTTTCCTGTTTTGAGATTTCTATTTTTTGGTTACTTGTTTCGATATCTGCCTTTTTGACATTCGTGCGACAGTTTAAAACACTGCACGATCTTCGTCAGTGAAACAGTTCTGCAAAAAGGCGTTTCCTGTTTCGACCTTTCCTCTGTCATCACATATGGTTATTATTCCGCTTTCTCTGTCTTCACTATTTTCACTAGATATTATAGAATTTTGTAAAGCTATAAACACTCCTCCTGCATCTGCGTTCAATCTATCTATATACATTCCAATCGGAATTTGGACTTTCACTGCCAGATCTCTGTCTCTGGTGCTATGTGGACGTTGTTACTCTTTAAAGGAAAGACATGTTCACGCACCTTTCCAAAGATGTTCATGCAGTTCGCTGATCCTATATTAACATTTTCTTTTTCTGACTTGCTATGATTGTAACACCATTATCGGTTATATGTAGTTTATACAGTATTATAATGTGTATGTAACTATGGAGTGATTGCTCTGTAGTAGTTAAGATCTCTGAATTGTCAGAGGGAAAGTGGAAGTTTATAATGTATATATTGCAAAGATTTAATAATATTTAAAGATAATGAAACTTTATATAAAATATGTATGCTCGTAAAAGAGAAATTGTACTTTGAATACTGGTTCATACTTAGGGAAGGTGAATTATATAAAGGAAAAGGTGTAGGGAACCCCCTCCGCTATGGAAGGGGCTTGGCGTGCGATAAAAGGTGGATTTGCCGGTCAATCTGGGCGGCAAGAGAGAGAGCACATTACGCAGTCAGTGGCCAGCAGTTGTACAGTCAATACTGTGGGTGCCAAGTGAGGTATTCGGAAGCCAATTTATGTTGAAATTGCCTCGGGTGTGGTTTCGGCTGTAATATGGTGCTCTTGTATTATGGAATGGCGCTAAAATGGTTAATACGTCGCCAAGAAGAAATCTGAAAAGAGCCTTAAACTGCAAGAGGTGACACCAGATACCCACCACGTGCTTGTCACCACTATTGCGCCACTGCTCCGCCAACTTTAGGATATCAGGTATATATTTTAGTATGGACCAGTACGTTTCTGTGTGAGCTTTTTCAATGTAATTCAAGTGATAACAACATATGTGTGAACTTTGAAATTGTCCTGATCATAAAACCGGTTTAGGATCCTATCCTAAACGTACAAAAGACCGAGTATCCTGTTTATGAATGACCATTGAATTGTTTCTAACTTGAATGTGCCAAAGTTTCAGTGTTAAAGTGTATAAATGTTGCTAGTTAAACCACATGCTTCACAGGTAATGAAAAAGGTACATAATTTGACTTACAGGAAATCTGATTTTGCCTTGACTAATACCATAAACTAATTTCTGAAGTTTTATTTGAGAATAACATTTGAGTAAATTGCTACAGAGTATGGAAATATTATCAAATTCAAGTGGGGTTACAAATTCACATTGGTGTAATGCAATTTGTCTCTGAAATAGTTACAGAATTTGCCTGTAGAGTAAATGACAATTTATGGGCCCCACTATATTCTTTTCTATAACGAGAAAGTTAAACTAAATATTGCTTTTACTGAAGGAATTTGAAGTATTTCCAAAAAATGGAGAGTATAAAAAAGCGTTTGTACAGTGTTATTTTATTGCATGTGTGATATTTGTGTGTTAGTTAAACCAGGACTCTTGTCATGCTTCACTTAGTCTTGTGATGTCTTTGATAACTTTTTTTGCTGAATTGGTTAATGGTTGAGATAATGATTATTATTAACAGGAGTCAAGTAACATTTATCTTCCTGTGACTGCTAATTTTTGCGAATGATAACTACTGCTAATCACTGTTCAGTTCGTCCGGTAGTTGTGTGTGTTCATTGCACTTTCCAAAGAGGGAAATAATGAGAGTCCTTTTTTGCAAAATTATAATTAAATTTTTTGAACTTAATGTTCCCACTTTATTATGCTTAAGTAGGCTGGCGATCATTTATTATTTCATTCATGAAAACTTTAACTACTTTCATTATTTTCTAAATTAAAGTCTTTCGCCTTTCTATTAATTGCCGTAGTAAAGAAATTTATGTTCGATACCCTCTGTCCATTAGGTTAACTCACAGTCAAACATTTCAAAATTCCGCCAAGAGGGTAACACTTTTTGTATGTTACGGTCACATTTGGCACAACGTACGTACATAGGTGTTATATGCTGAATGCTGCTCTTCCTTACGCGAAATCAGAATTTATCTTATAGGGGCTGTGGAGGGACTTCTCTACCCTTAAAAAACGCAAGCCTGATCTTTTAAGGGGGGGGGGGAGGGGTTGTCGTACAGTTCTCTGCTGCGCCATGTTTGAGCTTATAATGGAAAGCAACCCTATCCTCTGCCTTTGTCCAGATTTTTCAGAATGATCGCCCCCAGTCCCGACAGACGAGGCATCCAAAGCTGGCTCAGATGTATATTCAGCAGTGGGCAATATCACAAACCAGTTTTGAGACGTAAGTGGACAGTCGCGTGGCAGGTACCCACTTTCGCCTTCCGCCCTCGCAGCTGCTCGCGGTTTACCAGCCAGGACGAGTAAAACGGAATGTGATGCGATGGTGGTGACCGCAGGCGACACTATAGGCGCCAGGTGTTCCAAATCGACTGAGATGCCACAACATAGCAGTAGCTCAGGACAGCAGCCTGAAGGCTCTCGACCGTATACAACACAACTTCCAGCTATTTGAAGACGGTGTCCATTTTCTCTTGCAGCAATACACAACGGGCAGAGTCTCACAAAGAATACAATATTTACCAAAGCAGTCGCTAGAGGCAGTCTATATACTGCTGTTGCGCCACATTTGGTTTTTGCTACACTCCAATGACAGCTCACACAGTGCAAGGGCGCAATATGCAAAAAGGCCCAATATGCAAAAACCCACACTAGTCAACACTGTAAGATACACAGATACAATTCACTTCCTCGCAGAAACACATGACAACAAGACTAAACTGAAGCCTGTGTGTCGCCCCCCCCCCCCCCCACCCTTTCATCCTGGAACAGCTGCTCGACTTTGCAGCTGTGGCTACACGGACTATGCAAATGCTGTATTCAATGATAACAAGATTCAAAGCGAATCAGGCCACAATATGCTTCTGGTGGCTTGAAGCTGCACTAGAAGGCCAGGTAATGTAATTAAAATACGCTGCAATTTTCACAAACAGAATAAGACAGAAAATGCTAGTCAAAGCAATAAAATAGACACTGTGCTCTTCTACGTTATAGTTACCCTCATGATAGAGGATTCATCGTGCAGTACCAAACGTCTGTCAAAATCTGCAGCTAATGCTAACCTATGCTGTCACACAGAGGAAACTACAATGCTAAGAAGGCAAGGCAATGATAGTTGACTCAACTAAATAGTCATTGAGAACTGAAACAGTATTCTGAAATCAGAAGCTAACAGTGTAAGTACCATAAACTGACGGTGTGTATGTCATAATTGGACAGTGGGCGTCAGATTTTTTATCTTGGAAGTGCGTTGTAACACCAGTAGCTGACAGTGTGTATATGTATTGGATATCAGCTGTTGTTGGGTGTCACCTACAGTGGGTGTCAGCTACATGAGGGACTTTTTAATCTGCCAAAGATGTGTCAACTGCTGAGACTGTCATCCATGTTACACAAAAACTGTAACAAGTTGTCTTCCACGTTACAAGCTGCATCATGTTACAGTGAAACTGTAACATACTGCTCTCCTTGTCACAGTGAAAGTGTAAAAAATTGCTCCATATGAAAGTAAACTGTAACAAGTACCTCCATGATGCAACAGAACTGTAACAGGTTGCCCTTCCTGTTATAGTAAAACTGTCTGTGCTTTTGAGATTAATCTTGTTCAAGTGAAACAGTTTTCTAGGATAACGATTTTCCTGTGTAACCATTGTCCAGTGTAATCCTTTACGAGAGTAATCAATTTTAATTATAACTGTTTAGATATTACTGAATGGCTCGATGATTGTAATCTGGTATGGTGACTGTGATTATCCCACATGTTCAATGCAGTGACTGCCATTACACCTGATACCATAAGTATTGGGGTCAATAGTGGACACTATATTGCTCATGGAGGGCAATGACAGTCACCATGTCAACTAACCAACCATTCTAAGTCATTACACTGCAAAATGGTTAAAATGGAAAATAGTTACAACGGACAGTGATTACATTGGAAAATAATTTCCTGTGGTGCATTTTCCATCTAGTCATAATGAAGTTTAATGGCTGTGGTTGCTGACATTAAAATGTTCTGTGAGAAACAACTTATTTCCGATTTCATGGAGATGCATTTAAAAAGAAAATCACTTTGTACAAGGGACACATTCTGAGAAAAAACTGTTCAGTTCCCTAAACCCACTGGTGTTAAAGAAAACATGGGGTCTGAAGAATTCATTTTGAGTTTGAAATCATTACAAGGATAGTTTCCTAAACGTTTTGAGGGCACTGCCAATCAATCTTACATCTGTTTTCGAGACCATTAGCGTTGCAGTTGAAAGCACCCCTGTGCATGCACAGATGTAACTGAGTGATCTGCAGTGTAACTCCTGTTTTAAAGACAAATCCCTTTAAGCGTACAGGGTACTTATAAATGGTGGAAAATAGAAATTTTTTTATGAATTTATTAAATTTTGTAGTCTTCCTTGATCACATTGATGTATGTGTTACAGGGTTTCAAATGAAAAATAACCTACGTATACCAAATTTTAAAGCCACAGTCATGTATGCCGCCAGGCCCCCTTTATTTCGGTTACAGAAACTAATATTATTTCGAAAAGAACTGCGAACTTTCTGTTTCCAGCGATTGTACGTATGATACATTATACATGTTGGTAAGAGTGCAGTTTTCTAGTGTCTGTAAATGATTATCTTTGCTAGTATTTACTTTTGTTTCGCTGAAGCAATTTGTTCACGTATTGCTGAATGTTTGTTGCCAAGTGCTACATATATTTGTGGAAGTACATATCCTTCAGTGTGCAATAAATGCGAACTGTGTCACGCATCAAGAACTTCAACGAAAGGAAATTCCAAAGTAACCAGTTCACAAACAAAGCAAGCCAGTTCTTCAGGGAAGAAACTCCAACATGGCACGCCTCTTGGTGATTCAAATTTTTGTGTTAACAATGACGCAGTTTGTAGCTGATTTGTTGTTGTTATTGATGTGGGCTCTTATCTTCTTTGACAAAGGAAGTGGCGAAATGTAAACAATGTGATGGTGTAGGCTGTCTGGAAATAACTGAACAACAAAGTAGCAGGAAGAGTTTAGCGTCAAAATTAGTTGTTCTGTGTAGATCCGGCAATAAATCTACCTCGAAAATGACATTGCGCATAATTCATATGATGTGAATTTTAAGTTACTGTATGCAATGCGTGCAATAGGAAAAGGATAAAAGGGTGCTCAAACGTTTTGTGGATGGACCTTCCTCCTACTCCGAGTAGGTTCAGCAAGTAAAACTAAAAACTGAACTCCTCCCGAACAGACCATGAAGGCCCAAAGGTACCGACCGGCCGCCGTGTCATCCTCAGCCTACAGGCGTCACTGGATGCGGATATGGAGGGGCATTTGGTCAGCACACCGCTCTCCCGGCCGTATATCAGTATCCGAGATCAGAGCCGCTACTTCTTAATCAAGTAGCTCCTCAGTTTGCCTCACAACGACTGAGTGCAGCCCGCTTGCCAACAGCGCTCGGCAGACCGGATGGTCACCCATCCATGTGTTAGCCCTGCCCGACAGCGCTTACCTTCGGTGATCCGACGGGAACCGGTGTTACCACTGCGGCAAGGCCGTTGTCCAGGAGGTTCAGCAAGTACACAAAAATACTTTCAGGTGCCTTGAAGGTTGTGTCTAGAGCATCTATGAAACGTGCAGTAGAAGAAACAGTAAATATTAGTGGAGCCAGGGACACTGCTGTTGCACTTGATGGAACATGGCAACGTCGACGTCGTTCCTTGAATGGTGTTCTAAGTGCTACTTCTCTGGAGAATGGAAAAGTTGTTGATGTTGAGTGCTCATCTAAATACTACCACACCTGCCATGGTAACACTGAAGGACATATTGAACATCAGTGTTATGAGAATTACGATGTTTACAGTGGAAGTATGGAAGGGGATGGGGCTCTAAAAATATTTTAGGGGTCGGTGCCCGTTTATAACGTTAGATATACGAAGTACCTAAGCGATGGGGACTCTAAAGCTTTCAATAAAATTAGTGAGTTCAATGTTTATGGTGATACCTTGGTAACAAAACTGGACTGTTCTGGACATAGGATAGGTGCTAGATTGAGGAAGCTACGAAGAGAAATGAAAGTTCATATCGGATGGAAAATCTCTGTCTGGTCGAGGCAGATTGACAGAGACTGACATAGACCCTCTTCAGAGTTATTACAGACTGGTCATTAGACGGACTGCACCTCTGAATGATGTTCCAGCAATGAGAAAAGCTGCATTGCCCACCTATTTTCATAAGTTGTCCACAGATGACCACCCTGTCCACAGAATTTGCCCTGAAGGACCAGATTCTCGGTGTGGTTATCAAAAAGCGAAAGAAAGTGGTCAAATACACCATCATAGGCAATCTCTTCGTGAGACTATTATGAACTAAATAAAAGCAATTTTTAGAAACCTGAGTGACCCTGTTTTGCTTAGTAAATGTCTTCATGGGGGCACTCAGAATACAAATGAAAGTTTCAGCCATTGCCTATGGGAAAGATTACCCAATAATGTTTTTGTAGGACTAAATAAATTAAAAGTTGGTGTACTAGATGCGGTGATATGTTTCAGTAATGGAGTGATAGCAAGGTTGAAAGTCCTGAGAAATTTAGTCATAAAATGAGTCTCTAATATAGAAGACCAATTGCTTGTGTGTGACTGACAACGGGTGCATGAAGCTGAAAGATTCACTCTTCAAGCTACCAAAGAAGCAAGAACTGCTAAAAGGAATGCCAAGAGGAAGCTTGAAGATGAAGAAATGTTGCAGGTTGAAGACTATGCTTCAGGAATGTTCTGAGGCATAGTTTAATTGGACTCATCTTCATTTGCCAGTTCCCGCAAGTTGTATTTTTCAGAATTCAGATACAAATATTTCCTAAAGTTTATAAAGCATTGCTCAAATTTTTTTCTGTAACTTGAAATAATACATTCTTTTGTAGTATGCAGATTAAATGGTACCTCAATTCGAGGAATCATTCTAAAAAAAATGCATCAATTGCTTTGTAAATTTTTTATTAGCCTAGGCAGGTTCAAAATATTCAAATACTTCTAATTTGTTTAGAAAGTTTGCTGCAGCACCTGATATCAACAAAAATCATGTAAAACACATACATTATAAACAGTGCCTGAAAGAAATAGGTGTTGATTTTTACATAATATTGAGCCGGAAAAGTACCCTGTATCCTTAACGTCAAATCTGTCCAGGACGTCTACATTGCTTTTCTAAAGTAGAGCTTCCACGTCTCCATAGTGAAGTTTCAAAAGTGTTCCAACTGCTTCGGACCAATGTAAGTGTGTGAAAGGCGCTTTTACGATTGTGAAACTAATTGTACCAGATAAAAATTGTGTTACGCCTTCAGCACGCCAAAAATAAGAAAGAACAAAATTTGTTTTATTTCCGATCTGTCTTTTTGACAAATGTGAAATATAAAACGAAGTCGTATGTAGTACGACTTCATTGCTACTAAAATGCGGAATGTTTGTGGTTTACTGTCTCCCCCTCCTCACGCTCAGACAGGAAACGTATTAGCCACACCTCGAGCTATGGCACTCGTGCCAGGGCATACCTCCCAAGCCGAATTCCTGGCCGACTCTTATCTAAGCAGTTCATTTATCTAAGTAAGAGTTCAGTTTTAATTAAAGCATCAATAAATGGAGAGCGAACTGATTTGATAAGAAACTTTGCTGTTGAGGGGGCGGCGGGCCATCTTCTACTAGCTGCTTGAAAACTATTTTTGTAGTCAACCACTAAGCGATGGAGAACATACTGACCACGTCTGCAATCCACATTCTTCTTTTGTTCACTGAAAGAAAGATTTCTGCACTCTGTTTACTCAGTGGGATCGGGAACTATAATTATAAATAAAAGTTTTGAGTTCTAACTGATTTAATCATATTTAAGAAAATTTCACAAGCGCAACATGGTAATATTCCTGATAATAATATTAATACTGATGTCTCTAACATAAAGAGCAGCATGAAAAGTTCAGAGGCCACCTCTACGTAAGTTTCGATTAAATGGTCTTTAGCTCTGTCTTCTGATAATGAAGATTAATTGCTCCCCACAACAGTGGAAAGTAATCTCACCACTTGTCACGCCGTTTTGTTAACATTACAGGCGACACGCAAACAGTTACTTCCGCGAAATCTAAGCGATCCAGTCCTCACGAGTTCACTTCCTATTTTTACCGAAATCATGCGTTTAGTTGCAGCCTGGTTGTAACGTCTCCCGTGGCGCCGCGCGGTCCAGGGCGTCCTGCCACGGTCCGGGAGGCTACGCCCGTCGGAGGTTCGAGTCCTTCCTCGGGCATGGGTGTGTGTGTTGTCCTTGGCGTAAGTTAGTTTCAGTTAGGGTTAGTAGTGTGTAGGCTTAGGGGCCGATGACCTCAGCAATTTGGTCCCTTAAAAATACACGCTCATAAGAAAATTTTGTCACCCTAGGCACTGCGTAAGCCAGCGTTTGACTGACGTGAACCGTATGTTAGCTGGGTGCGAAGTGAAGAAGTCACTGCCTCTCAGGCCTTATTTATATATGGGCACAGCGGACGGCCGAAGGGAACACCTGCCGTCATTCGCTCTATCCCCTAGTAGCAGCATCTAAAAGGCCACTTTCTCGGACACATAATTTTATAGCACTGTTGTCTATCAATTTAGAATCTCCGTAATTTTCTTGTGAATGGAGTTAAGTTTGCTTTAATGATAGAGAATGAGTTAGCTCTTCTGCATTTAAACTTTGCCGTCTAGCATTTGTGGTGGCGGTTAGTGTGTAACGTCCCGTCGACAGCGAGGTCATTAGAGACGGAGCGCAAGCTCGGGTTAGGGAAGAATTGGGAAGGAAATCGGCCGTGCCCTTTCAAAGGAACCATCCCGGCATTTGCCTAAAACGATTTAGGGAAATCACGGAAAACCTAAATCAGGATGGCTGGAGACGGGATTGAAACGTCGTCCTCCCGAATGCGAGTCCAGTGTGCTAACCACTGCGCCACCTCGCTCGGTAGCATTTGTAGAACGGAACTGACAGTAGAAATTGATCTCCGAAATACGTCTTTAAGAGACTTTGTATTGATTGTTATTCACATCAAAGTCTTGAAACTTGTTATAGCTCCATTATTCAATGTGTTTCATCAGGTATTGTAATCACGACTTTCTATCATTAATATAACTGATACTTCATGTATCACAAATGAGGACGGTTTTTGTTCCAAATTTATTTTTCAGTAATCTACTTGAAAACTATTAGAGGTAGTCTAATGGGGGTCCATTAGTTAATGTGTTTATATCTGACTGAAGCTTCACATGAATTTTCATATTTCTAAATCTAATATTTAGCACCTTCAATTTTTTGTAAGAACATGCATTTCGACAAAAATATTGTTCTGATCAAGCTGAAACTTGTAACAGTTGATTTTGACATACATTTGTACATTCTGAGTAATTTTTGGCTTTCTAGCTCTATTATTTAGCGCCACTTATTTTTTTATATTTAAAACAATGTATTTAGGGAGACATGCTAATGTGATCACTCTCAGATTTGAAAATTTAAACATTAATATACTGAAGCGTATTTTGACACAGTTTGGGAAAGCTACTTTAATTTTTAATTCCATTCTTAAATTATGGCGTAATACTTTTAGGTATGCACAGGTGCATTATGATGACATGGGTCTAGTGGCAGTGAACTGGGGTAACTTCCGGCACACTCGCTCGCCTCTGTATCTCTCAAATGATACAGCGCTTGTTCCGCCATAATTCCTTTCTCCTTCGTAAATTCAACGATAGCGAGTTTTAAATCGGAAAATCGTTCCAGGCATGCTCCACACCTTAACCAACGTACTTTGCAGTATTCTATACTCCGCGGTTACAAAAGTCGTGGGATAGTAATGTGCAAATATAAAGATGGCGGTAGTATCGCGTACACAAGGTATAATTGGGCAATGAACTGTCGGATTTCTCATTTGTACTCAGGTGATTCATCTGAAAAGGTTTACGAAGTGACTAAGACCGCACAACGGGAATTAATAGACTGAAAGCGGAATGGTAGTTTGAGCTAGAGGCATGGGACATTCCATTTCAGAAATCGTTCCGGAATCTAATATTCCAGGATCCAGAGTGTACCGAGAATACCAAATTTCATGCATTAACTCTCACCACGGACAGTGCCGTGGCCGACAGCCTTGACTTAACGACCGAGAACAGTGATACTTGCGTAGAGTGGCCAGTGGTAACAGAAAAGCAACACTGCGTGAAATAACCACAGAAATAAATGTACGACGTACGACGTAAGTGTCCATTAGGACAGTGTGGCTAAATTTCGAATTAATGGCTATGGCAGCAGTCGACCGACGCCAGTGCTTTTGCTGTCAGCACGACATCTCCTACGTCGCCTCTCCTGGGCTCGTGACCAGGTTGGTTGGACCGTAGACAACTGGAGAAAAGTGTTCTCGTCAGATGAGCCCCGATTTCAGTTGGTAAGAGCTGACTGTAGGTTTCGGCTATGGCGCAGACCTCATGTAGCCAAGGACCCAAGTTGTCAATAAGGCACTGTGCAAGCTGGTGTTGGTTCCATAATGACGTGGGATGTGTTTACATATAATGGACTGGGTTCATTGGTTCAAATGAAGCGATCATTAACTGAAAATGGTTGAGACCATTTGCAGACATTCATGGACTTCATGTTCCCAAACAACTATGACATTTTTATCCATGACACAGTTGTTCGCTACTGGTCTCAAGAACACTCTGGACAAATCGAGCGAATAATTTGGCCGCCCGGATCGCCCAACAAGAGCACCATCGTGCATTTATGAGACATAATCGAAAGGTCATTCAGTCCAAAACATCCTGCACCGGCAACATTTTTGGAATAATGGACGACTACAGAGGCATGGGACATGGCTCAGTATTTCTGCAATAGATTTCCCACGACTTGTTGTGTCCATGCCACGTCGAGATGCTGCACTACGCCGGCAGAAGGAAGTCCGACACGATATTAGGACGTGTCCCACGACTATTGTCACTTAAGTGTTCCATCGAAAAGTGTTGCAGCTAACAGTACAACAACTTCAGAAATTTTACTATTCGTACCACCAATTTCTTCACTTTCTCCATATCTGCAAATTCAGACAAAGTACTACTTCTTGATCAGACAATTAATCCCCTCTGTCGATCGTTGTGTCTTTTTGTTGTTTCATTGTCAAGTAAATCTTAAAATTTTTTTAAAGGCTTGTGACGATAAATCACTGGACCACCTCTTTTTGTGCACACAGCCACTGGTACTGTGAACATCCATCATACCACAAACAAATACCGAAAAGTAAACGGCACTGTCACCACGATTCTACAGAACTGAAGATAGTTGCGGCGGCTCAAAAATGCCACACGGCAAAGAAATACCGCTCTGTTCCGGATACTTTCGAAGGGACGAGCAAAGCAGAGACAGGCCGGGCTTTGGCCCGCACACAGCCCGCACAAGCTGCACATTAGAGATTGGCACACCGTGGCCTGGCCTGGCTTAGATAAGTAGGTTAATTATGAACCTGTTCCACTGAGACGTATTTTTGGTAAGTTATCAACTGATCCAAGACTGGGTAAGATGATGATACTGATAAACGTGTCTCAACAGCTCCAGCTTTGCAGAGGATTTTTCTTACTGTTATGGACATCGCTGTTTTAACGTATCAAGAAAGTAGGTATGGTAGGGGTTCTCATCATATTTGTATGGTAAATGCATTGCAAGTATGGAAAGCTGTAGAGACGAATGGTGAACTAGCTGAAACTGCTTTTTGCATGCGTGAGAGTAAGTTGTTGTCAATGGTATGGGAATAAATCGTTTACTCTGGTAACTCTCGCCGACAAGTGAAATTTAAGCTGAAGTTTCATCAGGAGTATTGCTCATGTATGTTTTGCTCTGTCATAGAATCAGTTTATATATATTCTCATGAATGTAAAGCATGATACAAAGATAGAATTAAAGCCGTCTTCTAACCTATAATTTATTTCAGTAGTGCCAATAAGCAAGCCACATGCATTTTAATAAGTAATACAGACAATTTAGATGAGGAGATATTTAATTTGAAGGTCCATAGTGCTTGGAAAGTGTGGTACAAGAATAGAACTATGAACATTAAAAAGTGCTACTTAAAATTTGCTTTATCAGTTGTGCCAGTATGAAATTCACGTTTACTTTTTTCAAATGTTACAGAGCAATGAAGTGTCTTCATAAGTGCCATGTGTGTATTGAACTCAAAGTCTTACGTATTTTGAGAAAGAACAAAATTTTATTTTGGCGCAAAACTCGAATTTTTGCTCATGATCAGAAATATGTAACGTAATTATGTTTTCATATAACAATATTCACTGTGTATGTGTGTGTGTGTGTGTGTGTGTGTGTGTGTGTGTGTGTGTGTGTATGTTTTGTATTCAGAATTGTTGCTTACTATGATAAATAATTTTATTTCGGTGCATATATTGTCTTTATGATGTACTAATCTCCCATACCAGTCTTCTTGCACTGTTGTCATTGCCCATGTTTCATATCTGCTTCGTTCCAGCACTGTCTTTGGCCTTGATATGGTCTACGTAAGCCTTTCGATTTCTGAAGTTTTTCTTGTGTATTTCGAAGCTATACAGTATAATTTTTACATCCCTATAAAGATCTCATCAAAGCAGCTTCTTCTTTCCCTGCTAAAGAGGAGTTTTGTGAGTTCGTTTGCCTTTGGCTATGTTGCGTGTCTTTAAATCACGCATTTTGATTACATTGTTCATATTATTTAGAAGCTGATTATGGGACATAAAGTTTGTAAACATTTTCGAGAGTCTTATCACAATAGGTCCAACTGGTAAATATTGTAGCATTCCTTGAAAGGTGTTTTTGTAGATAACCACATATAAGCCTGAACCATTTATTATAAAAGCAATAACTACCTGTCAGAATCATAAGTTATATTTTTCTAGTGTGGCCACGATGCCTTATCTCCTTACTCTCTAAAACGCTGATTGCTAAGGTGAAACATTACTGAAAACTTATGAAGAACGTTAAATGATGACAGTTCATTCTGTGAACCACAATAAACATAGCAGCAGATGTCATTGTACAACTTGACAAGAGCATTGTGCGTGTGATATTGACCTTTTATTTTTATTGGAACTATGAGTATATAACATTGACATAAACATTATGTTGCTGACGGATGTTTGCAGATATTTCAGACTCTGAAATAACGTTCATATACTTGACATGTATCATAGAAAAATTTAAATGTGAAAATATTTTATTGAAGGCTCCACTGTGCCATCACCAATAGAAGCTCTGAAAATAGATTTAACTACAATCCTAGGGTAGCTGGCAACAATTCAGACTGCCTATTTGCTTGTGTTCTTGGCTGCTGAGCATAGTACTGAAGCCAACATATTTTTGCTGCAGTTAAAGTCTCACTCAGGTTACTTTTGCTACATCACCTGATTTAGACCTAAACATGAATTTTAATATCTAGTTTGGCAAGTTATATATTTACCACATGTGTTATGTAACTATTGAATCATGAAAATAGCATTATTTGAGAGTTCATAATCATGCCATAGGCAGTTCGAGATTTGCGTGTTAACTAATTCTGCTCAGCCTCTAAGTTCATGACATGAATATTGTGTGTGTGTGTGTGTGTATGATGTATTTTAGAGGTGGAGATACTGCATGATACATCATTCATGTAATTTTTTGTATAAATACTTTTAAAGATGACACATAAACGCAGATGGTTCCGATACGTTTGAGAACGAGTACGATGCAGATACATTGTGACTGGCTGTTTCGTTTTAATGGCCTTTAAATTACTGGAATGTGATTACCTCTTTCATTGTATTGTTAAGTAAAACACTAGGCTCTGCTGGAGAGGGAAGGAGATGGGTAGGAGGGGCTAGAGCAGTAGCATGAGGACGTCATTGAAAAGGACATGGCTTATCATGTCAAGTGATAACGTCATTGAAAAGTGGCATTGCTCCTCATGTGATGGTGTCATTGATGTGGAGGGTGTTGCTTGTTTCATCAGTTGTTGATGCACTGTGGCACCGAGAGCTTTCATCATCCGGAATATCTGATGAAAACGTGTGTTCTGAAAACCAATGTTTTACTTGCATGAGATTAAGCATTTGACATTTTTCTAATGCAGTCCTGCATTTTACTCACGCTTAATATTTTGAGGTACAGTAGTAATTATTACTTCCAATGTCAAAATACGTTAAAGAAGTATCAACACGCAAAGGATCAAGCGTGACAGCGTTATGCGTGGAACAACTGTCCGCGAAATTAAACAACGTCGTATACATTTCTATAAATCTTTTCAAGACCTAGTCCCATATTTTTAACTGCCCACAAAATTCAAAAGTTCGTCGTATGTTTCCTTCAAATCTCGCAAGAATGATCTTCAGATATTCTTCAATGTTACAGATCTACAGATAGTTAATTCTCCAAATTCCAATATTTAAAGTATCTGCTCTGATTTAGTTTTCGACATAAATTTTAAAGAACTATGTTGCTGTTTCTTGCGTCATGTTCAACGAATTTTCATTTTTTGTTGCCAGCTAAATTAGTCGCTGCGGGGGTATTAAAACTTCTCAGAAATACAGACATAAGCCTGTCTCTAATGATCTCCATTCAGACGAAACGTTAAGTGGTAAATCTACCGATTCTTCCTCATTACTCTCTGGCAATGAACCATTTCTAAGGGACTTAGCGTTAAATATGGCTCCATTGTTTCAGATATCTGAAAGTGCAGCTGAGTAATTGACAAAATTAGGCTTTAGGAATTAATATCTGTTTCGATTAGAGGACTTGAATGTATTTTCTCCGCTTATACGCACTGTGCTCAGCGTTTAAATGTGGAATTCGTTTCGTACTCTTAATGGTGACTCTTTCGCTGTTAAATTCTACGAAGTGTAAATTGATTTTTCTACATGTTGAATGTGTTCTGCAACGCTCCTCTCTACCGAACCGGAGCCTTCGTGTCGTTGCATAAGTCAGGCTCCCGACCATGACCTGAATGCGATAGGCAATATGCCAGACAAATTACGCCATGTAGTTCTTCGCGGATTTAATCAAAAACGTTTATTGGCATATCCAGATTAATTTTTTGCTCTGATAAACAATGGCATTAGCATAATTAACGGTCGTCAGAGTCGTTTTGACCCACGGGAAACAAATTAAACTTCAAATTGCTATAATGTCTGTAATCAACGTCTCTGTAGCAGTCTAAACACTTTCAGAAAGATTCCGACGTGTGATCATTAGATTGGAATGTGTTCACCGCTAACAGTTGAATATATCGCCCCCAAGTGTGTTTTAGGAAACATTCGCCGATAATATCCACAAGAAAAAAATAGTAAAATAGACAGTAGCGAAGAGTTCCTCAATACAAGACTCTCAAAGTTTCACTTCTTCTATCAGCCTCTCTCAAAGACCATCTCCATCACTAAATCATCAATCGTCCAACTACCTACTTCCCTTCACAGCTCAGTTTTCGGACGGTTTTGCGCCGGCCGGAGTGGCCGTGCTGTTCTAGGCGCTTCAGTCTGGAACCGAGCGACCGCTACGGTCGCAGGTTCGAATACTGCCTCGGGTATGGATGTGTGTGATGTCCTTAGGTTAGTTAGGTTTAATTAGTTCTAAGTTCTAGGCGACTGATGACCTCAGAAGTTAAGTCGCGTAGTGCTCAGAGCCATTTGAACCTTTTTTTTTTCGGACCGTTTACTGAGTTGGTGCACACTCGGTCACTGGCACCCCCGCACCACCAGAATCGCTGCGCCACTTCGCGATCGATTTTCGCTGTCCATTACTGCTGCTAAGTTCTTTTTTTCCTTTTCCTTTTGAGTCATCAGCATTCTGACTGAGCGCACCAAGAATTCCTTTCCTGCGCTAACCTCTATTTGTTGTATGTATTCCTATTTCTGTTTTCTCTTAGAGTCCCTACGCTCTGCAGCCCCCTTTTGTACCATGGAAGTTATTCCCTCATGTCTTAACACATGTCCTACAATCCAGTCCCTTCTCCTGTTAGTGTTTTCCCTATAGTCTTTTTTTCGCAGATTCTAGGGAGACTTCCTCATTCCTTATCTTATTGGTGCAACGTTCTTCTGTGCACCGCATTGTGGGGCGGCAGGTAGAATTTTATCAATTTTATGTTGTTTATATAAAAGTTAGGTTTGTAGAATGTTAAACCAGTTCGTATTATTTAGAATGTTATTTACTATGCTGTCTTTCGCAGTTCTCAACACTGGCTCTCTAACTACAATATTGGCAACCAGAAAGTGATTAGCAAAACGTGAAGCCTGTAATTAGAATTCCTAGTGCCCACTTCATCTGAGAATACACTTATAGTTACAGCTTATAGCTATGAGGAATTAGGAGATTGTCTTGGATTTATAATCAAAAACGGTCGTGAAAAAAAAAAGTTCTGTATTCTGAAAGTCACAGATGAAAACCAAAGAATCCACACAATCTAACTAACAGAGCAGTTCAGAGTCTGATGCGCTGATGCAACTATAAATGTCCAAATTAAATGTTTAAATGAATGCTCGCCATAATTTGATGATCAGGTTCATCAAACGCCACGCTAAATAATGGTAGAATGTTTGTCCCGTGGCGGCACGTGAAAATACGACAATACGCAAACTGAAGATCGATAATTAAAGTCAACCCAGAATTAACACTTCACTCGAAAATGATTTCATGGTTACGCGTATCCTGAGTAACTTAATACGGCGTCCGAGGCTGTTTGTAGCAATGATACCGACGCGACGCGATTCCCGACACAGATGGCATGCTATTCAGCGTCTGGAGAGAACTGGGGCCTTGCTTCCTCGCGCAGCGTTCTTATATATAAAGCCGCGGTGCGGACGGCTAAGGGAACGCCTGATCAAATCGGCTCTCCCGACTAGCCGCTGGACTAGTAATGCACCACTTTACGTTACCTAATAAGTCATAGCTTCTCTTGCTGATGGCCGATGAAGCTCTTAATTTAAATGTGCATTCAACACACAGGTAAGTATTGATAATAAAATTTTGACGTGGCTAAGTTAAATATTTTGGGCGACAGAATTAATTTAATTACACTGCACGCAGTAGCTGAGCTCTGAACTGGCCCTTTGGAGATACGCTATCGCTATAGTTTTATAGGTATTCAAATGAAACTTCTCACATCCTTATGGTGATAGCGGATCTCCATTCTACTTAAATATAAACATCCTAGCCTTATTTATTAGCCTACTTACTCTATCTTGCTTCCTTAAGTTTTAAGACGAAAACCAGAAAATCATGAATTTCCACTAAAATTTTAATTTGTGAGATCCAGAAGACTGTTTTTATTAAACTATTATGAAAGATGAATCTAAATATAAAATTTTAACTTCCTAGCTCTTTTCTGTTGCGCTAATGATTTTTACAGAAAAACGTCCAAATTTCGAAAATGGCTAAAGTTATCGAACTGATATTCAACACATATTAATTTAGTATTACTCCTGACATGCTAGAAACATTTCAGGTTATTTATTTGCTTTTTAAAGTATTGCGCAACATTTATGACGTCAGAGCTAGTTACAACGGACTGGCTGGCACACAATGGAAAGACCGCTGCTTCCCTACATCACCCTCTACTTAAATTTTTTTGTTTTTGCAGGTTAATGAATGAAAAAAAATTAATTACAAAAAGGGAAGCAAGAGTACACCTTAACTTCCTATGAAAATTTAAAATTGGAATGTAAACATGTAGAAACATTAAAAGAAAACTGATTACCTACATTAATTATTTAAATTGTTGGCATGTTCACTGCCTCTTAAGCAACATTATCCCTCAAAATTTAAGCAAAATCAGTGAAACACTTTGGCATACATATTGCCTTAGAGAAACAAACACATAAAAATATGTAAAATTATGAATATCTTAACTCCATTAAATACATTTTTACATACAAAAATTCAAAGAAAATAAGTTATTCAAGATTCATAAACAGATGATTATCTCTTAGCAGTGTTTTCTAAACCTGAAAGAAAATTTCACAAATAATTTTTACACACGTGGTTGTAGCCACTTTGGCTGGCGTTCTACACTTCCATTCACAAGGGTAGAGGAGGGGAAGTTGCTATGGTGTGCGTCCTTCACGTTCACTCTAAATTACATGGGGAAAGGGGAGGGGTCACTGTGAGTTGTGTCCAAGTCACTCCACGCTTTCACGCAGCTACCAGGCTGCATTATCTGGTTTGTCCTGTAGAACAAACAAAAAGAGTGCCTCAGACTCTGTTCACTTAACATCTAAGGGTGGGTCACAATGAAATGGGTATATATACATTTTATCCTTCAATATTTCGCTGGAACAAAGTTAACAGAACTTTGTCAATATTAGTCTCTTGGTTACTTAATTGTCATAAAATCGGTAAACAAATGGCTCAAAACGCCGTTAGTCACGTACTAGAGAAAATTAATGCTCAAGGCATACAATCATGAATCATATTTAATATCAATTTATTATTTCTGGGCCGGAACACTGAACCAATGCTCGGTACATTCTTCATACATTTAGCTGACTCATCTTTGATTACCTTATTCTTAGAGATAGTATGAGTATATTTGATTAGTGGTTGTTTCTCAGCTTCTTTGTACATGTGAGTAACTTTTGGTAATAGTACAATTCTGAGTGTTCAAAAACATAATACGTTTAGTTGACTAAATCCACTTATTGTTCGTCTGCTGTTGTGTCATTCCCACATCTGCAATTATGTATTTACTCCATCGAAGTGTATTTATGCTGAGCTATAAATAATGTTTCACGTCTACCATTATGTACTTACTTACTTTGCTAGTGTATGAACTTAAGTAATACGCACTCTATTAAATTTAAAGCACGGGATAGCACATTTATTTCATATCCATAGTGTATTGCAGCTGATCAGTTTGCTCACGTGGCAATCCATTTCCACTCGATTGGACGCTGAAACCACAGGTAGTCTCTCTCGACCTACCACTAAAGTGCATTAAGTAATTATGGACGAGTGTAATGCTAAATTCCTTAAACCTATAGGACACCATGAGCTGCTCTGTCTCATCTAACGTAAGGGTACCTATGGTCGCATTCACGCCTCCAACTCATAACCTCAATACATGTAGGTGTGTCCTGTCACACACTACACCAAAATAATGGCCAGCTCCAACCTTATAAATACTTCAGGGACGTGTCCTTCACATCTCAACCACAAACACTGTTCAATTCTATTACACTGCCATTCCTTGCTACACAAGGTGAGTTCATTCTTACAACTTGTCTGCATATTTTTCATAACACTAAGCACTCTCTTTTACTATTAACTAGTTAGCTCTGCAGCATACACTAGGTTTCACTGCCACTTCCTATCCTGCTTGTACACGAATTCATATATCTGTTTAAATTACTGTTGGTGGACCATTTCCAATAAAACAACACTTTGTACTTACTATAATACCAGGGTTCTATACATAATTGTCACTCAAATACATTTGTATCTTAATTACGTCATACTTCTCTATTGTTTACGCCACTGTTAGATTTGTCACATTAGGTATTTTTCTTCACTAATCGGTGGATAGAATGGTTACAGAACTCATGGCTGGATAGCCATGACGGAAAGTTTTTGTATTAGAGAGTAAGTGTCGAAATTTTTGGGGACAGGAAAGATGAAGAATGAGTGAGACCTGAAATGGAAAGAAGATCTCACACAGCTGGGACTGCACAGCTGCCACACTGTGTAGAAGTTACAGAACAACCTCCTCCCTACAGCATTCATTGGTTTAATGCTGGCTTGATAGTCATAACGGAAAATTTAATGTGTTGGAAAGAAGAGGTCGAAATTTTAGGTGGATAGAAAAGATGAAGAGTGAGTGAGACCTGAAATGGGAAAGAAGATCTCACACAGCTGGGACAGCACAGCTGCCGCACTGTGTAGAGGTTATAGAACAACCTCCTCCCTACAGCATTCATTCATAACCTATGACCACGCCACGTCGATCTGAAAATACCTTATGATGCTTTTTTAAAACCTGTCTCAGTTCTTCCTTCTGATTAGCTGAAATTTTATCGATTTCCTGCAATTTAGCTTCTATTTTGTCCAAAATAATTGCTTCTTCTTCTTCTGTGTTTAGCTTATTTTTACTAAGATTAACACCTTCGTCCCAATATCTGCTATTTTTCAGAACTCGTATAGGCAGCTCCCAATTGTCATCATTAGTTACTACGTGGTTATCACTAAAAGGTACTGTAATTATTCCGGTTAGTGGCAAGACCATTCTTAACTGGCTTCTTTCAAAGTCAACAACACTCTGATATTTCGACAAGAAATCTGTGCCAATTAAAACCTCAATACTGAGATTGTTTACAATTAAACATGGATGATCAATTAAATTACCATTAATGTTAAAGGACAGCAAAGCTTCTTGCTTTACTGTTTTTGACACCTTGCCAGTAGCACCAATTATTCTTAGTCCTGATACCCTCATTACTGTAAGTTTGTCTTTACCAGGTAATGCATCAAAGGAGGACTGAGATATCGCACTCACTTCACTTCCACTGTCTAAGAGACAACGTACATTGATACCCAACATATTCACTATTATTATAGGGTGGCTTATTCTAGGTTGTACAGGTGGTTCCTCAAACTCATCCAATAGCTCCTTTTGGATTTGTCTCCAACTAAAGTGATCGACATCTGTCTTCATTACATTTAGGTCACAGTGTATAGAGGTTTCCTGAATTACATTTTCAGCTGCCTTTTCCAGTCGGTCTATTAATTTTAAATCGAAACACCGCACGACTTCATTACATTTAGTTTGCTGAACATAGCCCAAATTACTGTAGTCTGAGCGATTCTGTGCCTCCAGACCGGGCATAACACTAGTTACAGCTAAACCACTTTCACCATTATCGTCGGTTTCCTTCTCAAGTGACAACTGGTCACAGCTACTGGGTTCATCGACCCCCAACAGGCTACCCTCTGCATTCTCACTTACCTCCTGTCCTAAATCTGTTAGTACATTATCAACATCCTGCACAGGCACTTTAGATAAGAGCACATCATCCTCATCGTAAATATAAGCATGAATTTCTTCTGCTTCTTCACCTGACAGTTCAGTATTTTGTAGCTCTTCCCTACTGTTACACTGCTGCGCCTTCTCTTTCTCTTCCCACTTAGAAAGCGTCTCTAACATGGTATCTATCAAATACTGTGAGTGATCTAATATTTCTGTTGTATCCTTAGATGCTACCGACACTTCATCCACCTGTTCAGTTTGAGTATTCTGATTTGTCTTACCAATTCCCGTAACTACTGGCTTAGGAAAAGTAACCGCCTGGTGAGCGCCAGTGTCCTCATAGACGGGAACTAGTTTTCCTGCCTCGGTCTACTACTGTTTCCTTTATTTTCACTATAGTTAACTGGCACGGCATTACTTTCCGTACTGTTGTTTACATGCATAATTCTGTTTGGAACAAAATTATTATCACTTGGATGCCATTGTTGGTTCTGATAATCATTTCTCCAATTCCTACCTCTCTTAGGATTGCGAACACCTACTGTTCTGATGTTTACATTGCCATTTTGCTCGTTCCTAAAATTACTACTATTGTTATTAGCATTTCTGTTATTACGTGCTTGCTCCTCATTGGCAGCAACACGTTCTACACGTTCCAAATATTCAATGAAACGATCCAGATTGTCTCTAGGGGCAGATATAATTCTAGTTTGCCAATACCATGGCAGTTTGGCTTCAAGACCTAGTATAATCATTTCCGGTTTTAGCTTTTCCGCCAAATGTGACAAACGTGAGATCCATGACCTAGCAAACTCTTTAATAGATTCCTTGCCTGCATTGAAGCGTTTTCCACTCCAAAATTCTCTCAATACTTCATTTTGCTTATTGCTAGACCAATACTCATTAATGAAAGCTGTTTTAATCTCCGCTAATGTTTTACACTTCAACATAACATCAGCTGACCAACGCATGGCGTCACCTGCTAAATGGCTTCTAATAAATGAGATTTTCTCTCGTTTAGACCAAGTTGGGGGAATCACATCTTCAAAATCGTTCCAGAAATCTAGCGGGTGGGTATTTTTATCTGGATCGAACCGCAAGAACTGCCGACACCCGATAAAAGCGGCGTTTGCAGCTACAACTTGTTGTATACTACCATTACCAGAAGTTACTGAAGCTACTTTACTCTCAGTGTTAGCAATGTTAGTACTAATATTTTCTACTTTCATTTCAACATTATCTACTCTTTGCACAATATGAGTAGTATCAGTTTTGATTGCGTCTACTTCTGCTTGACATATGTTTACTTTTATATTAACATCTTTAAATCTATCTGAGCACAGTTCAGATTCCGCCTCGATCTTTTCTGTTAACTTGTGCTCCAGCTTCGCATCTTCCATTTGGAAGTCTTTGCGAACCTCAGCAACTTCGGATTTTACTGTTTTATACATTTCAGAAAATCGTTGAGCAACCTTTTTCTTAATATCCTCATGATTGTAATCAATTTTATAATTCAAACTGTCTAGATCCTCTTTCAACTTATTGCAACCAGCCTTGAAGGTATCGTCCATTACCTCCAATCGTTTATTAAAATTTGTTTGGCTGGCCACAATTTCAGACTTTAATTCAGCATTACTGCTTTTGACCTGTTCACTTATTTCAGATTTTAGTTCAGCATTACTGCTTTTGACCTGTTCACTTATTTCAGACTTTAATTCAGCATTACTACTTTTGACCTGTTCACTTATTTCAGACTTTAATTCAGCTGTCATTTTTGCATTACTGGCAGCCATTGCTTGTAATATAACATTTAAATCAACAGCCCCAGTATCTTTGGGTTGCTCACTAGCTGGTTTCTTTTCACACTCAGGTGACGAAAAACTAGCTCCAACACCAGAATCATCAAAACTAAGTGAAACTTCCGATTGATCAGTCATATCTAACTTATGATTTTTAAACTCTACTATCTCTGATGACTGTTTCGTTTTTAACTCATCAGATAAACTATCATCCAATAAATTTACAATTTCTAATTTCTGCTTTACTACAGGGGTCTCCATTATTGAATCATTGCCCCTTTTTACACTACTGCCAGGAGACAATACTTCATATTTCACTTTAACATTACTACTTTCATGCATATTTACACTTGAACCATTGTCTGGATTTACAGTTCCCTCATCAGACATAGGTTCTGATTTAAGTTTAACCTCAGTTTCTTTTGGCGGTTCCATCGCCGACAATCTTTTAGTGCAGGTTAGTAAAATTTTTAACAGCTTTTCACTTAACTTCGTTCCTTCTGCACGACGTATGGCGTTGCCGGCGTTGCGTACCAGGATTACTGATGCGACGCAGCTCGCTGAATTGCAGACAGCACTCCGACGGCGTTATGTGTTTGCGTGGTCCGCAACTGCAGGCGCGGCTCCAGCTGCTCTGGCAGACGACTGCGGTGAGGCGAAACTGGCTTCTCTCGATGCCGGCAGCGCCGCTAGACTCAGTGCCAGCTCCGTCAATCCAGAGGCGTTGTTAATCCAATTGCATCGTCCACATACGCACGTAACACATTCACTGTTCTATGCTCAGTTGCTTGTCGCATTTCACTTGCGAATCCGAATAGTTAAAAATCACTTTCACTTTTACTCAGTTTGTTTCCCGGCCGATGCACCATTTGTGGGGCGGCTGGTAGGAAAATTTAAATGTTGGTATATATGTTTGTTTGAATATTGAAACACTTCATTTCCCTGACGATGCACCTATTGTGGGGCGGCTGGTAGGAAAATATGTTGTTGTATATATAATTGTTTGGTTTGTAGAATGTTAAACCAGTTCCTATTATTTAGAATGTTATTTATGCTGTCTTTCGCCGTTCTCAACACTGGCTCTCTAACTACAATATTGGCAACCAGAAAGTGATTAGCAAAATATGAAGCCTGTAATTAGAATTCCTAGTGCCCACTTCATCTGAGAATACACTTATAGTTACAGCTTATAGCTATGAGGAATTAGGAGATTGTCTTGGATTTATAATCAAAAACGGTCGTGAAAAAAAAAAAACGTTCTGTATTCTGAAAGTTACAGATGAAAACCAAAGAATCCACACAATCTAACTAACAGAGCAGTTCAGAGTCTAATGCGCTGATGCAACTATAAATGTCCAAATTAAATGTTTAAATGAATGCTCGCCATAATTTGATGATCAGGTTCATCAAACGCCACGCTAAATAATGGTAGAATGTTTGTCCCGTGGCGGCACGTGAAAATACGACAATACGCAAACTGAAGATCGATAATTAAAGTCATCCCAGAATTAACACTTCACTCGAAAATGATTTCATGGTTACGCGTATCCTGAGTAACTTAATACGGCGTCCGAGGCTGTTTGTAGCAATGATACCGACGCGACGCGATTCCCGACACAGATGGCATGCTATTCAGCGTCTGGAGAGAACTGGGGCCTTGCTTCCTCGCGCAGCGTTCTTATATATAAAGCCGCGGTGCGGACGGCTAAGGGAACGCCTGATCAAATCGGCTCTCCCGACTAGCCGCTGGACTAGTAATGCACCACTTTACGTTACCTAATAAGTCATAGCTTCTCTTGCTGATGGCCGATGAAGCTCTTAATTTAAATGTGCATTCAACACACAGGTAAGTATTGATAATAAAATTTTGACGTGGCTAAGTTAAATATTTTGGGCGAGAGAATTAATTTAATTACACTGCACGCAGTAGCTGAGCTCTGAACTGGCCCTTTGGAGATACGCTATCGCTATAGTTTTATAGGTATTCAAATGAAACTTCTCACATCCTTATGGTGATAGCGGATCTCCATTCTACTTAAATATAAACATCCTAGCCTTATTTATTAGCCTACTTACTCTATCTTGCTTCCTTAAGTTTTAAGACGAAAACCAGAAAATCATGAATTTCCACTAAAATTTTAATTTGTGAGATCCAGAAGACTGTTTTTATTAAACTATTATGAAAGATGAATCTAAATATAAAATTTTAACTTCCTAGCTCTTTTCTGTTGCGCTAATGATTTTTACAGAAAAACGTCCAAATTTCGAAAATGGCTAAAGTTATCGAACTGATATTCAACACATATTAATTTAGTATTACTCCTGACATGCTAGAAACATTTCAGGTTATTTATTTGCTTTTTAAAGTATTGTGCAACATTTATGACGTCAGAGCTAGTTACAACGGACTGGCTGGCACACAATGGAAAGACCGCTGTGAATTTACTACAGCGTGAGTAGGCTGCTTCCCTACAGCATCTCAAACGCTTCAATTCTCTTCTGTTATGCTTCTCCCACGCTAAATGTTTCGTTGCTCCAAATGTACATTCTCAGAAATTTCTTTCTCAAATTAAGGCATATGTTTGATACTAGTAAACTTCTCTTGACCATGCATCCTCTTTTTGTCAGTGCTATTCTACTTTTCAGATCCATCTTGCTACCTCCATCGTGGGTAATTTTGTTGCCTAGGTAGCAGAATTACTTATATTCATCTATTCCTGATCATCATTTCTGATATTATCTTCCTAGCTGTTCTCATTTCTGTTTCTTCACGTTACTTTCATCTTTTTCTGGTTTTCTCTCAATCCATATTATATAATCAATCCTGAAATTCTTTATTTTCGCCAAGGATAGTAATGCCTTAACCCAATATTATCCTTGATAACACTTCACCCTGAATTTTAATCCCACCCTGACCTTTCTTTTATTTCTGTCATTGCTTCTTCGATGTATAGACTGAACAGTAGGGGCGAAAGACTGCGTCCATGGCTTACATCCTTTTTAATCCGAACACTTCAGTCTTGGTCTTCCAGTCTTATTGTTCCGCCTGGACCTTGTACATGTTGAATACTAGCTGGGGTACCCTGCCTCACTGTGGGAGTTGAGTTGATATAAGACTGTATGGTAGTTGGAATAAAGGGATAAACTTTAAAACAAAAGAGGTAAAGAAATTATCGTAACGTATTTTAAATATTTACAATACTTGTTTATGAACAACGCTTTTGTATTTTGTTATCCAGGGTAAGTATGTGTAAATATTACGAATTTCCGACTCGAGAGCAAGATACGTATAGCTGATCGTGAGAGAAGCAGGAGCCTGTAAGGTTGATTCCACGACATTTTAAAGTTTGTACTTGGGCTTTGTTAATTATAAAACTGTAGCCTAATTTGATTGGAAACTGCACTCTTTGAAATTGTAATGGCAGTTCAGAAGAGATCAGTGGAATTATGGGGGTAAATAGTGTATGTCCTTTGCAATTTTCAGCCATAAGTTCGGCTTCGATGATGTTATTCGAACTGTTTGACGATCATCCTTACTCCATTAAATAGTTTTGATGAGCTGAGATTTCTGATTTGTATGATCGGAGATTCAATTTTAAGTTCAAGGCCGGGTAATGGCATTCCTGGTAACTGTAAAGAGTTTAGGAATTCTGTAGGGAAGTTCAGGCTTTCTCAACGTTTATCATCGTGTCGATCAATTTGTACACTCTATCTTCATCGGAAATTTTCATTTGAATATTAAAGTTGATATCGTCAACAATATTATTTTTAGTAGCTTTCGCGTTTTTGGTATCGCATATACGAAAAGAGCCGCGAAATATCTGTTAATAATGCCGTGCTTTGAATTTCTTTATCATCATTACCTTTTAACAAAGCAAAATATATATATTGAGATCTTATTGTTCTGTATCTGGCCTACAATTAAAGGAACGTTTTTTCGTGACTGTAACTCATTCTACAAATCAACATATCTTCCCTACTTTACAGTTATTGAAAATTGAAATTACTTGGTTATGAACACTGATGTTACAGTTCGTATGATCGTTCAACAACAAAATTTTGCAGTGGATTTTGTTTCTCGGTAAAACACCATTCAATACCACGACTAGCACAAGAACATGAGACTCTTATTAAAAAAAATACGTTTTCACTATAAAGTTTGCCAGACCAGAACGGAGCACAGCAAGATTCCTATTAGATTTTGACGGTACATTAACTTATTTGTACTGTGAGTTATATACTATCAGCAGCCCGCGTCAACCTGCAACACATCATAAAATCTGTTGATCTGCACTGCAAGTCTGGAAGCTAAAAGAAATAATATTATTTTACTGTTACTTTACCGCTTCCTTGCGGTATGATAGACTATATTGGAAGTCGTTTGAATACGCCGCGGCAGCGGCTCTTTCGTTCGCCACGTAGCTCAGCACCACAGATAATATTTATATAACTGAAAAATGTCTCAACAGGATGGGATAATAGGCAAGCAAGCTTTAACAATTAATAATGCAAGTTTTCATTTACATAACTCTATTAGAACATTTAAATATTTCAATTTTTACACACCTTTATGAATTCACACGTAATGGCGTACATCTCTTAGTCTCGACAAAAGAATGCTACACTAGCGTTTGCTACTGCTACTACGACACTGGATATCTTACTCGTTCGACTCCCAGATGAAGAAGACAAAGAAATTGCTATTCGTCACGTATTATACACTCCTGGAAATTGAAATAAGAACACCGTGAATTCATTGTCCCAGGAAGGGGAAACTTTATTGACACATTCCTGGGGTCAGATACATCACATGATCACACTGACAGAACCACAGGCACATAGACATAGGCAACAGAGCATGGACAATGTCGGCACTAGTACAGTGTATATCCACCTTTCGCAGCAATGCAGGCTGCTATTCTCCCATGGAGACGATCGTAGAGATGCTGGATGTAGTCCTGTGGAACGGCTTGCCATGCCATTTCCACCTGGCGCCTCAGTTGGACCAGCGTTCGTGCTGGACGTGCAGACCGCGTGAGACGACGCTTCATCCAGTCCCAAACATGCTCAATGGGGGACAGATCCGGAGATCTTGCTGGCCAGGGTAGTTGACTTACACCTTCTAGAGCACGTTGGGTGGCACGGGATACATGCGGACGTGCATTGTCCTGTTGGAACAGCAAGTTCCCTTGCCGGTCTAGGAATGGTAGAACGATGGGTTCGATGACGGTTTGGATGTACCGTGCACTATTCAGTGTCCCCTCGACGATCACCAGTGGTGTACGGCCAGTGTAGGAGATCGCTCCCCACACCATGATGCCGGGTGTTGGCCCTGTGTGCCTCGGTCGTATGCAGTCCTGATTGTGGCGCTCACCTGCACGGCGCCAAACACGCATACGACCATCATTGGCACCAAGGCAGAAGCGACTCTCATCTCTGAAGACGACACGTCTCCATTCGTCCCTCCATTCACGCCTGTCGTGACACCACTGGAAGCGGGCTGCACGATGTTGGGGCGTGAGCGGAAGACGGCCTAACGGTGTGCGGGACCGTAGCCTAGCTTCTTGGAGACTGTTGCGAATGGTCCTCGCCGATACCCCAGGAGCAACAGTGTCCCTAATTTGCTGGGAAGTGGCGGTGCGGTCCCCTATGGCACTGCGTAGGATCCTATGGTCTTGGCGTGCATCCGTGCGTCGCTGCGGTCTGGTCCCAGGTCGACGGGCACGTGCACCTTCCGCCGACCACTGGCGACAACATCGATGAACTGTGGAAACCTCACGCCCCACGTGTTGAGCAATTCGGCGGTACGTCCACCCGGCCTCCCACATGCCCACTATACGCCCTCGCTCAAAGTCCGTCTACTGCACATACGGTTCACGTCCACGCTGTCGCGGCATGCTACCAGTGTTAAAGACTGCAATGGAGCTCCGTATGCCACGGCAAACTGGCTGACACTGACGGCGGCGGTGCACAAATGCTGCGCAGCTAGCGCCATTCGACGGCCAACACCGCGGTTCCTGGTGTGTCCGCTGTGCCGTGCGTGTGATCATTGCTTGTACAGCCCTCTCGCAGAGTCCGGAGCAAGTATGCTGGGTCTGACACACCGGTGTCAATGTGTTCTTTTTTCCATTTGCAGGAGTGTATACTAGTTACTTATTTTCATCTTTGTTCGACATTTATCGTCTGTGGCGGTTTCATTACTCGCCGACGCAGATATTCTCAAAAATAAATAATAAAAAAAATACATAATTTTATACAATAACACAATATGATACATATAATTTTCTCGTTACTACATAATATGTTGTTTTTGTTTCTTACTAGACGTTACATAGCCAAAATTGCCCTTTGCAATAGCCAGTTTGGCTTGGTATAGCTGTTAACAATGGTTGGATAAATTTGGTCGATGAGTTCGCTTTCAGCAGAGCCTATGTTGCAGAAACCACAGTTGGGTTTAACGAGGCCGGTCGTCTGCTCAGTAGGATAAGTGCCTTCCCCTATTTGTAAAAGTTGTTGAGCGAAACGTGCTGTTGTTTCGTCTTTCGATAGTTCAACTCTCATATTTTTTGTTAGTCGCAGTATTTGTATGTGTGGCCAGAGACGCGATTGTGTTAAGACTGCACTGGTCTCGTCTGCTGGAGTTGACTTAGGGATAACTGCAACTGTTGTCACTAATAGCCTGAGAGGATGAGTAGAGCTCCTCCCAACACATCAGACTTTCGTCGCAAGTCTTGTAATGTTCTGTCCATGGCTTCGAGTGATTCTTTATGTGCTACTGTGCATTCGTCCCAGAAGATAATTTTGTTTGCTTTCGAAGCTCACCTTGAAATTTTGCTTACCAGGAATTTTCTTCGGCTATATTCAACGGTAATTACAGGGCGGATCAGGCAGTTCGTCGTCATTCCACAAGTGTGGTTGCAATGCCGGATGATGGCAGTGCAAGTGCGATGTGTTTCTTATCACGTATTTTCGCCAGCAGTAGGTTTATAAGAAACGTTTTCCCGGTTTCACCTGGTGCTTTGAAGTAAATAATTCCGCCAGTTTTGTTGTCGATCCGGTCCATGATAAAGTTGTAAATTTTCTTGTGACTGTCATTGAAGAGTGGTTTGCTGTGAGCAATCTACTGATGTAATTCGTTCATGTTGTAGCTTTTTCCCTTGTAGTTTCGAAGTTTAGCACACTGATAGCATTTTTTCGTGGTGCTTGCATCCCAAGTTGTACTAAGGTCTGGTTGGTTACTGCTAAACATTTATCTTCTAGGCGAATGAGAGTTTCATTGAAGATGTCGTCTTTGAATTCTATGGTCAGTTCACGATGAACTTGTATGATTTGGTACAATATGTTATCACTCAGTCCCAACGTTGTTTTCGATTGGAAGGGTTGCATATTGTTAGAATTATGGTGGATAAGTCTCTCATTCGTTCAGCTGAGGCTGTGACTGAGATTTCTCGTAGTGTTTATTCCCACTGGTTGTCGTTTTCCAGTAGTCCTAAGCGTTGGCATGCTTCTCTGTACGTATGGCTTAAGTAACTGTCAACACTCTTGAGATCTGTAAAATCTGTTGGTCCCCATATTTCGCGTAGCAACATCCAGAGATAGAAACATTCAGATGTACGGCGTATTCTCGGGCTAGTGCACCAGTTTTCATGATTCCTGCATGATCTTTAACTGAAATTCCTTGTTTTCGTCGTTGAAAAATTTTTCTTGTTGTGTTCCGTGTGTGATAGGTAGGGATGTCAACATGTTTGTTTCCTGAATGGATCTATTTGGCACAGTTCGTAAGAAGCTGTTAATGCTGTGTTCTGAGATAGTTCGCTTCCAATTTTTCTGGCGGTGTCTTTTATGAAGTGAAAAATCTGTTCATTCTCCAAATGTACTGCTAGATGTTGCAAATTTGGTTCGCATTCATGTTTGGGAAAACAGAAAATCAGCCACGCTGCTGGGAAAATCGAAAATTTGCCATGTAGCTTCGTCACTGTCGATATATTTTCCTATTTGATACATGAGGATCTCGTCGTTTCTGTTTTGTTGTTCGCTGTCATTGACTATTTGAAATACTGTCATGTCACTGCTTTTGTTAATATACTTACAGATATATTTGATGGAGTTCACTGACTTGCAGTATGCTACGTTGCTGCCTCGTATTCGTACTTTGCTGTGAAGTTACCGTTTCTTGGTGATCGTCATCTGTGTTCGGGATAGTCATCGACTCCGGTTTGTGTGTAGTCCAAATATGGTTTTGAATATGTTTTTTGTACATTTTCCATCACTCATTCATGGCGAATTGCAGGTTAATAGCCCACACGGCTATTTTTCGCTACTGTGTTGACTGGGAAATTCAGCTTGGATGATTTTGTCGAATCCGTGGAATGAATTCTGTTATATAGCCAAATGAGATTGTGTGAAAGAGGCAATTCTCGTTTTTGACATTCGATTGTGTACATCCAGTATCTAACGATCCCGAAGATGTGGTGTTTTGTGATGACTTCAATAAATCTCATTTGCTTTTGTCGGAAAATTCGGGCTATTAGTCGTGTCAATGCACAGAGACTTGTCCGTATTAAATTTGTTCTTTGATTTCTGGTCACAACGGGTTATGAAGTATCTGCGCTAGCAGAATAGAAATGCAGAAAACAGAAGTACGAAAACAATTTATTGGACTCACCAAAACGAAACAATAATACACTATCCAAAAGAACAACCGACTCGATCTCAACAGCGGATCGACCCACACACAATATAAAAAATAATAATATGAAGAAAAATAATAGTAATAATAAAAGACCCATCTCTTTACTGGGAGCGAACACAAACAGTTCTACAATGTCAAGAGGTTCGTCGACTATGCCAAGAGATCGGTCAGCTAGAAGAGGCGTCTAGCCGTGGCTGCCAGGGTGGCAGTTCTGTATCCATCCGCGCAGCGCGTCTAACTGCCTTTTGCCGGCAGTGCGCCGCCTTATGAACCTCGTTGGTGGGTGTTTCTGCCGGAACTATTTGCGATCACATGCCTGGCGTAGGAAAGTAGTTCCAAGGCTAGCTGCGACCTGTGGTGAAGCTGTTCTGCAGGCTCTGTGAACGGGTAGGATCCCTGGTGGCCGTTGGTGGAGACCTGGTGGTGTGTTGTGTTGTGGTCGCTGTTAAGTGTTTGTTTTGACAACACAGACGACGTAGGTTTTCCTGCTGCATATACACCCTGGGATGCAGGCATCCCGTGATGGTTGGACGTAAAGTGGGATGCTGATGCAATAGGCGATACGATGTCCGAAGTGTGTGGCCACAGCAGGGTTCATATGAATATTATGAAGAGACCAGGTCGTCCATATTTTCTTATGTAAGTCATGGCGTCTCTCGGACCTCCTATGTATCATGAGAGTAAGAAGTCATCAATGTTTCCGACATTTATAACTGCGTATCGAAAGTGAATGTATTCTTCCGTGCATAGTTTCTTTTGATTCAGTATTATATAAAGCATCCGTTCCGCTTCTATTTTTGCATACATATCTACAGGCAATTGTTGCAATAAACGGGGAGTGTTGAGAAGGTGACTGTGTTTCATTGTCTCTGATCATTAAGCAGTAAGCATTGAGCTCCTTGGAAGTGACTTTTTTGTTTGTTGCTAGGCCTGCTTCATGTTGGATTTGTTTCACATTAAAATGATATCCGTGCACCCCATGCAGAAATATTCATGGATATTGGATGGCATCATATGAATGGCGTGTCTCTGCAATGTGTTGTAGTGCTTCTCTTCTTCGTTGTAAAATTATGTCATGGATCGGTGTGACCATCCGGTGTGGCCGAACGGTTCCAGGCGCTTCAGTCTGGAACCGCGTGACCGCTACGATCGCAGGTTCGAATCCTGCCTCGGGCATGGATGTGTGTGATGTCCTTAAGTTAGTTAGGTTTAAGTAGTTCTAAGTTCTAGGGGACTGATGACCTCAGATGTTAAGTCCCATAGTGCTCAGAGCCATTTGAACCATGGATTGGCGTTTTTACTGTCCACAATTACGAGGGCAACTTCGTTTACCTGAGGTGGATTAAATCGACGTTAGTGGTCTCCAGACTGTCTATGTAGGCTCGAATTATAACTTTATAGTTTAAGTTAGATTACGGTATGCGACGGGGCGGTAAATAAAGTGAGGTTGAAGAGTTCACACGAATGTGCGTATACAAGCTTTCGTTAAAAAACGTTAGTGCAAATTTTGGCTCTCACGTAAGTCTCAGAGGATGATTTTCACACTTGGTGCATTAGAACACTATCCCACACTTAGTTGTAGTTTTTGAATTAATATTCATGAGTACAGTTTATGCTAGGGAACAAAAATTAGGCGATTATTGTAGAAAAATAATTTTTTCACGACACAGTTCAATCACTATTTATTGGCGTCGTCCTTTTCTTTCACACAATGATATTAGCACTGGTGAGACGGTTTACAGTTTTACTTTAATAATAATTTGACTCCGAGCCCCCAGTAGCAGTAATGTAGACTGCTATAAACGAAAATTACTCAATCATTTCGAACAGAAACACAAGTCCTCTTTGTTCTAGCAGTTTTGGCGCGAAATCACAGATCGCCACATTTACGACGATGTATACCTCTTAATTCGTACTCACACAAATAATCGTAGCACTTCCAGTTCACCAAATATGTCCTTGCACACTTGCTCTATTAAACAATACTCTTTGTCGAAATAAATAGGCGCGTAAAAAAATTCTTACTCAGACCACCACATGGGCCACCCAAAAATGAGACTTGCTCGCCACCCACTGGCTCCCCGACTGCAGAGCGACTCACCATCGACTGACCAACCACTCACCAATGACTGACCCCTGGCCAAGATGGCCGCTCGCTTATATAGCCTAGGATGTCTGCCCCCTGGTTATGCAAGTACCAATCTCACCAGCTAAGATTACAAATTTTGATACAAACATCCCTTTACAGAAATAAGTACACCTTTGGAACCGCACTAAAAAGTACATCTTATTTACTATGTTACATTAATTTACTACGTTATTTACTATGTTGCATTGCTATGTCATTCTTTCGCCCGTAAATCAAGTTTTAGTTTTTGCAAAATTTCGCCACTTAGCGCAAATTTGTTTGTTTGCATCTGTGCTGCACAGTTTTAACATAGAACTGCATATAGCACCGTTTTTAGACGTAATCTATAGCGATCTACGTATTGCAATGCTCAAAATCTTCATATCTATAATAATTAATTAATTATGGGTGATAAATGTTAATAATAATTTGCAAACAATGAAAACTATTGCAAGTTAAGTTTATAGTATAACCTAACAAGTTTAAAATACGTATGATGCCACCCAAAATATTATATAGTGCCGTTCTTTAAGTCATGAATTTTCTATTGAATTTTATAAACAATTTTCCATCAAACTTTGTTTACTGCTCTTTACAGGCTTAATTATTTATGAATCTTAACATACGACTACGGCACTCGATCCGCTATGTCGAAACGTTTTTAATGAGTTCTCGCTCATCCCTGTAAGTTGTTATTTACTATTTTTATTAATCTTTCAGTATTCGTGATATTAGCCGATTTTGAGGTTGCTATAACTTTTGCGTCTCGTGACTTGAAATAAAGATCGATCTTTCACAAGGTGTATATTGCTAACCACAATGCACTGCCGCATCGCTCTGCACCGTAAGTTACATAGTTTTCTCGTAATGCGCGAAAAAGCAAACAATGCGAGCCACGTGGCCGCCCGGCGGCGGAGACATCCCAAGGACCGTTGCAAATCTCGCGAGGGCGCCCCACGGGCTTTCGCGAATCGCGCACTATGTCGCGCGCTCGCTCTCCACAAAGCAATCCTTGCATACTAGACCTATTCATCTAGTAACGGGGGTTTCTACCGTCACAAGTAGTGTTTAGGCCTAGGGACCGATGACCTCAGCCGTTTGGTCCCGTAGGAACTTGCTACAAATTTGAAAATTTCTTATAACTTTGTTGTCATCAGAATATATGTTTTGAATATGTCAATTAGTTGAGTGTATTTGTTTAAGATCCTCTGTACATCCTGGACATCTCATCCCAATCCACTGATATTTGTGCATCGTTGATCAATTTCTGTGTCTTCATTTCCAGTTAAATATACTTACAGGACTTTACGGTCTTCTTTGGGTAGTGGTATTAATGATCCCATGTTGTGATAGAATTGTCCTTGGATGGAAAAAAACATAATCGATTTCATCCCAGTTTGTGTTCATCAGAGTGACGCCCAAAAAAGTTATTTGGAAGCAGATGTTGTACGCTTTTATATTTTGAAGAAAGTGTTTTGATTCTAAAGTTTTCCCGGTCATGTAATGTAAAAATTTCTGCGGTGGTACTTCCAGTAGTGGTATTCGAACATCTCCATTCATGCAACAGAATCCTGATGTTTCTCTACTGAATTTTTTCGCATTGTAAAATTGGCAATGTTATCATTTTGTTATGCCCTTTCATCGGGTCTTAGTGGAATGCTTCATCTGTTAGGTTGCACGGTTTACTTGTCCTCATCCGTGCTGCTCGTAGGCTGATATTTTCATGGCTGGCTTAAGTTCGCATTAATTTATTATAAGATTGATTATCAATTCTTGATTCTTCAATTCGTTCATTTCTTTGCTCTTCGGTTCCTCTGCTCCTCATGGTGATCATTGTCGTTCCATGCGAACTTCGCACTCTTCATCTGTTTCGTTCTGTCACTGCTCTTTTTTTTTTCGTCGTTTTGCTTCAGAACTGGCAAGATCTCATCCTCTTTTGCGTTTTGCCGTTGTGTAAAATATAAATCAAATCAACTTTTTAGTAACAAATACACTAAGTAGATTTTAGATACTTTATTTTAGGTTTACTCACTCACTGTATAACTTTGAATAGCCATACATCACTGTTTGTTTTTATTCACTCAGTGCACTACTTTTTCGGTTCCGCCCTTCGTCACTCACAAGAAACTGACGTTCGAAACCACGACAGGTCTTTCTTTACTTACCCCTGCCATAGGGTAGTCCGACCAGTAGCGAATTCCAGAATATACCAAAAAGGCTTCAAATGGTCCACAATGTTCCAGAATATTCCAAAACATTCAAGAGTGTTCTGGAATGTTCTGTAATGATCTGGGATGTTCCAGGATGTCGCTAACATTCTGGAATCTTCCCGAAAGTTCCACACTATTCCCGAAAATTCTAGAATATCCCGGATAATTGTGGAACATTCCAAAACATTCTGTAATTTTGTGGAACGTTCTCGAATACTCTCGAATGTTCTGGAATGTTCTCGAACACACCTGAATGTTCTCGAATACTCTCGAACGCTCTTGAATATTCTAGAAATTTCTAGAGTGCGAAACGACTGTGGGGCGGCGGGTTTAAATTAATTATTAAAGGTAGCTAGTTGTCTTTGCCGTCGTTTTCACGCGAGCCTGGAACTAATTTTGTGGTCAGCCAGAAAGTGAAGGAAAAATTATCGACCTTAGTTTCCAGTCAGCACGGCCACATTCTGGTCCAGCCCACTGAAAGAAATCTCTCTATCTCCTTCTACTTAGCGGTATCAGGACTATGATTTTAAATGAAAGTATAGTTCTAGTTCGTACATATATTTAGTAACGACTCTTACGTACAAATCTTAGAAAGTCACTAAGTTCAACTGACAATAAATCTTTCTATTCTAACATCACAACTAGCAGTTCAGAGGCGACTGCTATGGTATGTTCCTACCAACTTGTCTTTCGCCATGACTACTTATACTCAAACAGACGCTCGCCACAATGGTGGAAATAATATTCACCACTTGCCACGCGGATTTGTAACTATCACGGACGGCACACTAACAGTCACTTTAGCGAATTCCAAGCGATCTAGGACGGTGTACAGTCCTCGCAAGTCCACTATCAGTTTTTACCACAAATACGCGCTTTGTCACAGTTCGTCTCTGACATTATCCGAGGCAGAGCACGATCCGACTTTTAACAGACGTGGAACTTACAGTGACTGAGTGTGTAGTGAGTCTTCCTACTGCTACGCTACGCAAATGCACGGAGATTCGTACTCCGGTGTGTTGTAGGGTGAGCGGATCACGTCTTTCCTACTTCTGCCTGGGTGAGTTTCTAGTAGTCCTCTCTTCGGAATCTTCTGCACGGTTGCGTTTCTTCTTTTTTACTGCATCTGGCTCGTGTTTCGGCGTGTCTTCACTCCAGCAACAGGTCTGGCCACCTTGTGGTCGGGCGCCAGTGCACTTGGTGTCCCAAGTAGCGAATAAGCTCGTTCTCTGACATCCGGGCGGCCGCTTAAAAACGATGCGCCGCCTGCCAGGATGGGTGCTTGAGCAGCGGGACTCCGGCTACTCTGTGGAGTTCTCCGGTGCTGAAGTCTCGTGGCAGGTGAAGCGCTAGCCTAAGCGCCTTGTTCTGGCCTGTCTGCAGCCTGGCGATGGACGAGTCGGCAGCGTTGCCCCACACCACTGCAGCGTACTCTAACACAGGCCTGATGAGTGTCAGGTACAGAGCTATGCCGCAGTGTGGGGGCAGGGTCGTCGCTGGGTTGAGTAAGGGGTACAACAAGCGCAATCTGCCAAGCACTTTACCCCTTACTTCCCTGATGTGCGCCTTCCACGTCAGGCGCCGGTCCAGAGAGACGCCTAGGTAGCGTCCTGTGACCATGGGATGGGGCCTCCCATGATACTGAGTGGCAGGAATCTTCTTTCTGGTGAAGATCACCTCCTGACTTTTGGCTGCATTGAACTTGAGCCGCCATTGGGTGGCCCAAGCCCCAAGGGCGTCGCAAGCCGATTGCAGGAGGTGACGCATCAGCCTGGCGTTGATGCTTCTGCCGTAGAGCGCCGTATCGTCCGCTTAGAGCGCAACTCCTCGGGACGTCGGCGGTGTATAGTGAGTAGAGCAAGGGGCCGATGATGGACCCTTGCGGTACGCCCGCTGCTATGGGGCGCGCTGTCGACGTCCCGTCGTCGGCGTGCACGTGGAAGGTGCACCCAGTCGGGTAGGATTTGAACAGTCGGGCGTGCGACACCGGTAGGCCTTGTGTAAGTAGTTTATACACAAGGCCGTCGTGCCACAAGTACCTCCCCAAGATACTCGCGACGCTTCAGACCCCCATCACCTGCTCTACCAGTCGAAGCAGTTGCTGCTGCTTGGAGTGGCCCCTCCTGAAGCCGAACTGTTCGTCAGGGAGCAGGCCTTCCTTCCCGACGTGTCGCCACAGCCTCCTGACATACAGCCTCTCGAAGACCTTCGAAACTGCAGGCAACAGGCTGATGGGCCTGTGGTTTTGAGGCAGCCGCAGGTCTTTTGTGACCTTGGGGACAGCTACAACTTCCGCATGTTTCCACGCAGATGGGAAGCTGCAAGTCCCGAGCACGGAGTTGAAGATCTTCGAAGTTGACGCACGGCGCTCGGCAGCAGCATCTTCAGCAGCTCGCTGCTAGTGTTGTCGCACCCTCCTGCCTTCCTTGCCTGCAGGTGAGCGAGCTGTTGCGCGACCTCATCCTCCGTCACTTCCGCGATGACGTCGTCCACGTCTCTGTGCGCCAGGTACACAGGAAGGCGCTGTTCCACCGAACGGACGTGTTCTTCATCCACGACGTCCTCCACCGGCGTGAAATTGGCGGTGAATACGTCGGATAACGCTTTGGCCTTGGCGTCGGGCTCGGTGATGACGTCACCGCCAACCTGGAGCGGCGGCACTAGCTGGCGTTGTCGCAGGAAGCTTTTGGTCACCCTCCAGGCGATCCGTCCTCTATCCTGAGAGTGACAATTCTTCCAGCCCAGTTGTGGTTGCGGTGGCTTGCAATTGCGTACTTAATTTCGCGACGCATGCGGTTGATGGTGGCCTTCGTTCCGGCTGCCGAGTAATCTGCCACTCTCGGAACAGTCGGTTCTTCTCCCGGATGGCCTGGAGGATGTCTGGTGGGAGCTGCTTCGATTGATACCGTGGGTGTCTTCGTTCACGCTGCGTGGCTGCTGCTGCTGCTGCTGCTACCGCATCGGCGTCCTCGTCCTCTGGGTCAGGCATGGCGGCGACTGTCTCCTCTATGTGGTCCCGGATGTGGTCCCACTTGATGTTACGGTACTGCTTGCGGCCCTCCGGTGGGGCTACTCCGTCACTGGCGAGATCAAAGATCACAGGGAGGTGATCGGACGATATCGCCACGCGTGTGGTCGCAATGACGTCGTGTGCAGCACCCTTGATTATAGCGACGTCCAAGACGTCGGCGCGGCCGCGTTTGGGATAACGTGTGTGGTCGAAGGGTCCCACCACTATCGCGTCGTGTTGTTGGGCCGCTCGCAGTAGCCTCCTCCCGCTAGTGGTCGTCACCGGGAGTTCCACTCCGTGTGTTTGGCGTTGAAGTCACCGCCGATGAACAAGTTGCTGCGCATCGACAACAGCGAGTGGAAATCTCGCGGTTGTAGCAGCCGTCCTGGTGGTCGATACGCAGCCACCTGACCCGCTGAGGTGGTGACCACAGCACCAGTGGTCTCGACTGTGGTCAGTTCAGGTAGCTGGAACGGATGGTGGCGCAGCGATGTCTTCACATACACCGCCGTTCCACCACCCGCCGTCTCTCGGTCGGTGCGGTAGCACCGGAAGTTCGGCACCCGCACCTGCACTCCTGGTTTCTGCCAGGTTTCGGTGACGGGGCAGACGTCCACGGCCTCGTCACTCAGAAACTACCGAAACTCGCCGGCTTGGTCTCGAATTCTGTTTGCATTCCAAATACAGAGGGTGAGCCCCAGTACTGGCGTATTAGCCATGATGTGGGGCCGGGGCTGCACGTGTGGCTGTAGCCTGATTGGCCGCAGTCAGGGCAGATACTATCATCTGCGGAAGCTGCAGTATGAGCTGCTTGAATTCTCGCAGCATTGTACGCAGCTGTGCAGCTTCGCTGGGCGCAGCTGGCGTCTTTGTCGTCTACGTCGGTGGAGGCAGGGCTTGCTCGGCGGGCGTCGTAGCGGCAGGGGCGTCGTTTGGCCGTCCACCGCGTCTGCCGCGCCGATTTTCAGCCCTGGCCGTCGTGGTTTCTGCTGCTGGCGCTGCGCCGATCGGCGCTGGCTGCTCTCTCCGCCGTCCGCGCCCCTGGACGTCCGAGGGGTGGGCGGGCTGTCTCTGGGCCGGTCTCGAAGTCGGTGTCGCGGATGTAGCGGCAGCCGCCGCAAAACTTTTGCCCGCTTGCACGGACCTGGAGGGTGCAGGTCGTCCCCTGGTTGCTGCTCGGATGAAGGCCTGGCAGCCTCTGTAGTTGGCAACATGGGCAGTTGCAGCAGGTCGGGGCGTCCTTCCTAAGGAGTGGACACTCCCTGCTGGCGTGGTTTCCCGCTCATTTTACGCAGCGCGGCTTCATCTGGCAATATTTAGCGATGTGGTCTATGCCTTGGCAATTGAAGCACTATGAAGGTCCTCTTCTGCGCCGTAATTTCTCCACAGTGACTTCAGCACTGCCCACCCGCTTTTCCTGGAAGATCTTCCTGTGAACAGGTTTGTCATCCAGGATAGCGAGGAAGAGCGGCATGTCGCTGTTGTCTCGGGATGATTTCATCCGCGATGTGCTGCGGATGACGTAACCATTCTCTTCGAGTAGCGTCTTCCTGCTGCCTCTCGGGCTGTATTTATATAGGTGCCGCAGCGGACGGCCGAGAGAACATCTGTTACCTACTGGCTTAACACAAGACAACAGCCTCAGAACGACTGCTTTCTCGGACACATAATATTTAATAAAATAGTTGTGGATTAATTCAGAATCTTCTTAATTTTTACGTGTATTTAGGTAAGGTGTTTGAAAGCACAGAAAAAGTTTAAGCTCATCTGAATAAAAACTTTGCCTTGTAGAATTTTTATAGTGTAACTAACGGTAGATCGTTACTTCTGAACAATACCTTTAGTAGTACTTGTATTGAATGTTATTGTTATTAAATTCTAAAATTTGGTATAGCTCTATTATTTAGTAGGTTTTACCATGTGCTGTAACCGAAATTCTCTACGATTAAAATAACAGTTACCGCTACTTAATTTACTGCAAATGGGTATATTTTAGTTACAAAATTGTTTTTCATTTAATTGCTCAAAAACTAGGAGAGGTAGCTTAACGTGGTCTCGTAGTTATTGTTTTGAGGGTGAACTGAAGCATAAAACTAATTTTTAAGTTTCTAAATTCAGTTTTTAGCGCCTTCCATTTTTCTTAAAAACGTGGATTCCGGTTGTAATTATCGCTCTTTAGCTTTGAAATTTGCACCTTTTATTTATGAACTCCATAGCTTTATTATTTAGCGCCACTTATTTTTTCTTAAAACGTCATTTTTACAGGAACTATCAAGTCTAGGTAAATAAAGACATGGTATTTGAAACGTTATTACAACAAAATATATGATAACAAAGTTTTAAATGCAAATGTTGACTTTTAATTTATACTTAATTATGGTGCAATACTTGCGCGCTACGTGCAGACGCGTTAAGGTGACGTGGCGCTACTAGAAGTGAACTGGGGTAAGTCCCGGCACATCCGCTCGCCTCTGTATCTCACATACGATACAGCGCTTGGTTTGCTTCAATTCCCAGCGTTTATAACTTCAAATCCACGCCATATGGGTAAAAGTAGGGATCTTCTTCATTGATGGCGATAGAGGGCTACCACACCATACCGCTATCTTGATCGTAACCGGACTTATTGCTCAGATTTAGCGGCACGCACATTATACGCTTACTTTCATAATATACGAGCTTGGACGCATGCGCTCTCATGCTGATTATGCGACAGTTGTTGCAATTATCTGTCCTTCGTATCTTCGGAATTTTGTTGCTAATATTTTTTCGGAAGACTGATAGTATGTCGTGAGTCTCATAGTTTCCATACACCATCTTGAATGGGAATCTGGTTGCTACATTCCCTAAAATTCCGACAGAATATTATCTATCCCATCTGCTTTATCAGAGTCTTCCGGCTCTCTTGAATTCTGACTGTTACTGAATCCCCTATCTTCCATATCGACTTCAGTTTCTTCTAATATCACTTCATCGGGCATTTCCTATCCCTCCATCAACGTAGCCTAATCTTTCTATATATCCACTCTCCCCTCTGATATTAGCAATGGTATTTTACTGTAATCTCTTTACCTATCCACTCTCTCCTCGTTTAACAGTGGAATTTACATTACACTCATAATGTTAACTTTGATTTTTCCGAAGGCTGTTTTGACTTTTCCATGCACTGAGTCTGTCGTCCTGATGATCGTTTCTTTTTGGTTTTATTACATTTTCTGTCAGCCATTTCTTCTTGTCAGCTCAGCAATTCCTATTTTTTTTATTCCTAACGGATTTACTCCTCTTCAGCTGAACTGCCTCCTGTAGTATTCCTTATCGCAGAACCCACATCTTTAGCGAACTTGAATTGCATCTCACCATTCGTCAGTACTTCAGTATGCCTCTTCCTTCCACACAGATTCTTCCGGGCGATACGCTTAAACTTCTATCTACTCTTCATCTTTATTAAATTGTGCTCTGCATCTATATCTGTCATTCAGTATGACTTGTAATGGAACATGTGATTTTGGAATCTGTATCTGAACGTGATGTATTCCATCTGGTACCTTTATGTGTCTCCGATGTTTTCCAAGTACACCTCCTACTCTTGTGATTCTTGAAGAGAGCTTTCGCCATTATCTTCTGAACTTTATTGCATATCTCAGTCTTTCTCGTCTCTCATTCTTACTGACAAGCCCAAATTCTCTCGTTTTCCTTCTATGATTTCCCTACATCGTGTTCCAAACCCCCATGATTATTAGATTTTCATCTGTCTTTACATGCTAAATTATCTGTTCAACACCCTCATATATTTTATCTAACCCTTCATTTTCCGCTTGTGACGTTGGCACGTATACCTCAACTATCGTCGTCGCCGTTGGTGTTCTGTTGCGTCTGACGAGAACAACCATATCATTGAAGTGTTCTCACCAGCTCACTCTCTGCCCTACTTTCCTAATTATAACGAACTCTACCCCCAGTTTATAATTTTCTGCTGTTTTTGATATTATTCCATATTCGTTTGACTTGAAATCCTTATTGTCTTTCCGTTTCTTCTCGCTGACTCCCACAGTAACCATAATGAGCATCTGCATTTCTCTTTGCGGATTCAGGCCAATTTTGTATTGTGGACATCCACACTGTATAATTGTACCATGATGAAAAAGACCGCTTCAACTGTGTGAAAAATCCTTATTTCTGCTCGCAGTACGATATGGGATGAGGGGCAGTAGGTGTTGGAATGTGACAGTACCTGGTGGACGTCCTTCGTTTTACGTTCTTTGGAATTCTGGGTAGCGCGCTGATCTACCGATGTTTGAAACAAGTTTCTATACATTGACAATGGCGCATCTATCTGAGTATCGCCAAATTTCCAGGAAATAATATCTTGTGGTTCACTGAGAACTCCACTCAACCACGTGAAGAAAGTTAGTCGTACTTTTATCCTCTACACACGACTTCTTAATTATAGACTGTGTTTCTGTCGTATCCCTCCTTCTCGCCTCACAGACATCGAACTGTCGGGGTGGTGCTGGATTTATTTCCATACTTTTGGTGTTATTGGTGACTTAAGTGAATGGTAAAATGCCCATATTTAAGGAATTGTACATTGAGCAACAGCTAACCTCGTTGGCTGGCTTCTGTGTTAAATGTACTTAAAATTTTGGATCGCAGAGGTGGGTAGGAAGTGTTAATAGACTACTTATAATCAATTTCAATACTTATTTTAAGCATTTATTTTCAACAGTTCGTTGTATTTTATAATGAATTATTCCAGACAACGTGCAAATAGTTTAATTAATGGTGCTTCTTCCTAAGTACAAGGTTTTTTCAGCTATAGTCTCATTCTTAATTAAACCTGCAGATGTTACAACTGATGAGTGTACTTAACATTTATAAATGTTGTACATAAAGGTCAGTTTACATACGTCTATATGTCTAGTTGGAACAACCGCCCATATTGCATCAGAGAGTAAACTGTCGACTCTATCTGTTGCTAGACTGCTATAAGTCACGTAATTTCTGTTTATATAGAATTCCTTATGTGAAATACTTTGACAGCTAGACTGACAGTTTATTCTTATTTATGCTTTATGTCTACAATGTAATTCTTGTTGGTTAGTGATGTTAGTTGTGTTTCATTGATATTATAATTGTGTTGACATTTGTATCTATGGTTATCTTTTGTTTTCGTATACTGTGTGTTTTTATCCGTTCTCGTTTCCCGAAATGTGAATAAAATTTTCTAGATAATTTTTACGTTTAATTTCGATTTGTTCATTGAGATTTCGGGTGAATATACGTCTCAAATTCTTTCACAATACTCATAGCATGTACTTTTGGTATTTTGCGTAGAGCTTGTAACGCATTTTCGATATCCTCTGTTTTGTGATTTTGGTTTTATAGATGTACGGAAAGCTTTATCCTTTGCTGTCGCAATTTCTTGCGTGTTTTTAAATGTAATGCTGAGGTCTCGTCCTATTTGACCGATACAGAATTCATGGCAGTTGTCACAACTAAATCTGGTGTATGCCTTGGTAGGCAAAACTTCACAACACATCCATTAAGCAACGTATAGCAACAACAAAAGTTGCAGTCGATATGGCAAACTTTCCAATAAGAAAACAAAATGAACAGACAGTAAAAGTTGCAAAAATTATTAAAAGGGAAATACAGAACAGGAAAACGTTCAACAAACAAACGCAAGATGAACGCAATACTCTCAACAGCATAAATCAGAAAATACCGGTACAAGACGCAATAGCAGTAAAATCTGATAAAGAAAGCGCTATAGCTATTATAAATCTCAATAAATATGAAGATAAAGCAATGACTTTTTTCAAAAACTACAACATTACAAAACTGCCAAACAACCCAACCAAAAAATATGCCGCACAAAAATAGGAATGCATCAAAAATTGTAATATTGTTCCATGAGACCAAAAAAAGAGAGCTACAATCATCACGAGCCCATGTGTACCAACATTTCACGCGCAACCTGATAAACACAAACAGTTAATTCCAATACACCCGATTATTAACTGTATTGACAGCCTAACTTACCTGTCAAGTAAGTGACGTAACACATTGGTAATCAAGCTGTATACCTATAACAGAAACTATACCATAAAAATCTCAAGAACTTTAGCAATCGCCATAAATGATACACAAATACAACAAAATGGCAAATTTATTTCCTTTGGTATCACAAACGTACGCACAAATACGCCTGTACAGCAAACAACAGGCATCATAAAAAACAACCTTCTATGATGTAGGAAAATCTCCATCACAGGAACGTATGGAAACAGAGCTCCTAAAACTAACTCTAATCCAAAATCGTTTTGAATTTAAACACAACCTAATGGGGTGGCAATGGGAAACCGCATTGCTGGCACAACTGGAGACTTATTTATCAACACACTGGAAGAAAAATCTTTCAACTCAAAATAGCCATTACTCAACAAAATTATACTCTCCATATGTAGAAGACACTTTGGTACTAATGGATGTAAACGATGAAGACATCCTATCAGTTCATCAAGACATCAACGACTTGCATCCAGAAACTGAATTCACGATAGAAACATAAACAAACAAATCTATAAACTTTTTCGACCTTTAAATCAATACCATTAATAAGTACCAAAATCGAAAAAATATGTCTAACTCAATGATCAATAGAGTTTTCAATTTTCCAGTGAAAGACCAATCAATATAAAATGAGCTTACAAAAGTCCAAAATGTAGCACAACAAAATAATTTCACCCCAAATATAGCGCACGAATTGAATGAAAATTAACAAAAGAAAACGAAACGAAACAAAATGCAACATTTGTACTGACAGTATACTTGGCAAAAATATCGAACAAAATAAACCGAATCTTAAACAAAACAAACATAAAATTAGTACTCCGAACAAACAGCTACCGAAAGACAAAAATTACTGATTTTGCCTACCCAGTTAAATTTTTATATGCATTCTCGCAGTGAATTTTGTCACTAGCAGTTGGCGCCACGCAAGCTGTCAGCTGTAAGGTCTGGTATGGGCACCATTAAGAACAGGAAGCCCGAAGTTTGGCATATAACAGTTTAAAATTAAAACACAATCAACGCTAAAGATCCATTGTCACTAAATGAATTTGAAACAAACAACTTTCAGATGTGATGAATCTTCTGACGCATGCAAGTAATTTGTAAGGGCTGAGATACTCGTGAGAGGTTTCTGTTCTGAGACAGTTTGGTACTCTCTGTTACTACACGCAATTGCTACACTAGGGTTAACTTCCCACTGATAGTTACTGTCTGATAGTTACTTGTAAATACTTTCTGTAAGTTTCTGAAAATCTTGAGAGAGCATATGCCGGAAGCGTTTACATACAGCAGGGTGAGAAAAAGTGTGAGAGCTAGGAGATCACTTTTCGTGAGATTTTTCAGTCATAGTTTGTGCATGTGAAGGAAGTAGTTGCGATGGCAGAGCGTCGTACTGTAGCCATCCTTTGAATATTTATAGGGGCAAAGAACAAATTTAAGCGGTAGTGTTCGTTTTGGATAAGAGTGGATTAGGCTACTGGAATGATTTTGGAGCATATGTGAATCTCACCGTAGAGCTACAGATGGAAGGCCCACAACAATATCGAAATATTACGAGAATGACAGCTATGGGGATGGACAAATAGTCTTTATAAACGCTATTATGCATAAAACTATTAGTGTTAAAGACAGACTACTTGCTACACGAAGATTTCTAGCATTAGGTACGTGTATTCTCTGTAATATTTGGTAAGGTAATAGTTACGATGAAATAGCATTTCATCATATTTCATTTTGATACCCATATTCGTTCAAAATACAAACAGAGCTGATGTCTGATAAATGAAGCATTTCCAGAAATACATTTATTTGAACGTTTTTACTTTTATTTACTCAAGGAACCGCTCGTAAATTTCTGGAAGTCTGTTCTTCAACACACAACATAGTATACTCAATAAACACTACGTCATACAACACATATAGAGCTATACTGAAGTTAAATGGCAATTTTACGAGTCCCAAAACGATTTATTTCAAACATAACTTTATTTGTTCCTCCGTGCTGTTTAATCTGTGTTATAAAATTACTTTGCCTGATTCCTTAATGCGATAAAACTGTACCCATATCAGCCAATAAACTTTGCTTTTTATCTCGGATTCTGCGGTTCAGTACTGCACATTTCATAACGCCGGCCTTTTATCGTGCGAACTGATTAAAAGCATAACTTCGTCCTAAGAGCACTTCCTGGCAGCTTTCTTCATTGAGATTTTATCCGATACACAGCTGACATTCAAAGCGCATATTGATCAGACAGGATTCTCAACTGTCCCTCCAATGCTAGTATACGTTATTAAAGCTGGAAGTTGCAGTGTCTTTGTTGAGCATTGGATAACGCGACAGTCTCTCATTCATATTAACATATAACCTAGTGTCCTTGGTGACAATGTTTTCTGTTTATTAATTTCATGTAATTACGTTGTTTTTCTAACTTCTCTGCTGCATTGCATTAAGTCTAAAACTTTGGAAATAGGCTAACTGCTCGTGCTGTTCGTGCAGGAACCAGAAACATGTTAGGCCACAAATTTTGGCTAAAACACATAGTTCTGTGAGTATTTTCATATATGTATGAAGCGAAATACAGAATTTTAGGGATACAGGTGCAGATATTTCTATTTATGACTGATTACAGCGTACCAAACAACATTACATCAGCATATACTTCATTTGCAGGCTAAAAGCTATAGCTATTCCGAGCAGTATGTTTCTAGCTTATTTAGTACCTCCACAAGATAGCAATTAACATTTACTTCCTCCTGAGCAGTAAATCGGGTACTGAAATGTGATGTGTGAACGCTAAACAGGTAGCTTATACTGACAGGCATAGCCCATTTTGTGGCGGAGGTATGATCCTACGGAAAAGATTAGGTAGTAAATGATGTGATGCCCGCCCAGCTAGCCGCACGGTCTAACGCGCTACATCCGAATGCGCTACTTCCCGAGCGAGTAGACGTGCCAGTGTCCGGCACGAATCCACCCAGCGGATTAGTGTCGAGGTTCGATGTGCAGGCCAGCCTGTGGATGGTTTTTAAGGCGAATGCGGGCTGGATCCTCTTATTGCGCCTCAGATACACTATATCGGCGATTGCTGCGCAAACACTATCTCCACGTACACGTACACCATAATTACTACCCTGGGTTCGATGAGGGGCGGCGGTGGGGTGGGTGGACTGCTGTGGCCTGTTGTGGGGTTGTGGACCATTGAGGGTTTCGGCGGGACGAAGCCTCTCCGTCGTTTCTAGGTCCCCGGTTTAAATACACAATAAACAAACTATGTGAAGTGTGTGTGTGTGTGTGTGTGTGTGTGTGTGTGTGTGTGTGGAAAGACTATAACACACAGAGAAAAAACAACTAACACACCGAAGTTGGTACTTAGTAAGGTAGAAATTATCACAATATCTGTACCTATACCCCTACCACCCAGCATGTTACCTAGATACGATACTGTAAAAACTTTGAAATATGGTAAATATCTTGCACGCAATATGCTCCCTCAGCACTCACCGAGTAATCTTAGCTCTCCCAACATTTTCGGTATCTTTTTTCTTGTCTGAGAGTTATGGCAAGTAGCTGTTGTGTGATAGAGCTAACCCACTACACGAGACATGTAAACTAGCAGAGAACGACTATCTGAAATGTTTTCCCTCTCTCGGATCTGATTCTCGACAATGTTTGCTTGCAGTCTCTTGAAGAAACAGATGGTTCAAATGGTTCAAATGGCTCTGAGCACTATGGGACTTAACTTCTGTGGTCATCAGTCCCCTAGAACTTAGAACTACTTAAACCTAACTAACCTAAGGACATCGCACACATCCATGCCCGAGGCAGGATTCGAACCTGCGACCGTAGCAGTCACACGGTTCCGGACAGAGCGCCTCAACCGCGAGACCACCGCGGCCGGCAAGAAACAGATCACGAGGGCTAGGGACAATAAGAATTTTTTTCAGCACACAACCGCATCGCTGCTCCAACAGTTTGCAGATAAATGTATATCATATCCACTATTTAGAGTCGCCGTTTGCATTATGAAGGTCTGATCGCTTCAGACCAGAGACTGGTGGGCTTCAAGCACATAGGTAGACACACGAACCATACGTAAGCAGCACGTTTACTTACATTTGGTAGAACAGGGTAGATATTTGCGTAACTCTTCTTAGTGACTGCAGACGGTGGTTTGTGGTGTAGTAGTCTTGTTACCAGGCCAAGTTCTACACATTGTACGTCATTGACGTCCTCTTCGAATTATCTTTCCAGTGAGACAGAAAAATGTTTTTAGGTCTACTCAAAAAAGGGGCCTGCGTCGTGGTTAGATAGCTATAAATCTACGAAAGAAGATATCTGGAAGGTCATCCAAGCACTGAACTGATTATTTCTGAACTGCAAGGGATAATGCAATCAACAAACGTTTTGCAGTTATTCAGCAGCGAAGAACTTCCAAGTGGATGGATCTCTGCGGAGATCCATCGACTACGTAAGAAGGCGCCAGGACAGATAAGAACAATTATTGTGGCATTTCTCTCGTGCCAGCAATGTACAAGATCTTCTCTGCAAAATAGTATGGCTGTACAACAAATCGGTCCATAACTGAGGAATAACAAATTAGTTTCAGGAAGGGATGATCATGTGATGAGTAGATTGTTGTTGTTGTGGTCTTCAGTCCTGAGACTGGTTTGATGCAGCTCTCCATGCTGCTCTATCCTGTGCAAGCTGCTTCATCTCCCAGTACCTACTGCAGCCTACATCCTTCTGAATCTGCTTAGTGTATTCATCTCTTGGTCTCCCTCTACGATTTTTACTCTCCACGCTGCCCTCCAATACTGAACTGGTGATCCCTCGATGTCTCAGAACATGTCCCACCAACCGATCCTTTCTCCTAGTCAAGTTGTGCCACAAACTCCTCTTCTCCCCAATTCTATTCAATACCACCTCATTAGTTATGTGATCTACCCATCTAATCTTCAGCATTCTTCTGTAGCACCACATTTCGAAAGCTTCTGTTCTCTTCTTGTCTAAACTATTAATTGTCCACGTTTCACTTCCATACATGGCTACACTCCACACAAATACTTTCAGAAACGACTTCCTGACACTTAAATCTATACTCGATGTTAACAAATTTCTCTTCTTCAGAAATGCTTTCCTTGCCATTGCCAGTCTACGTTTTATATCCTCTCTACTTCGACCATCATCAGTTATTTTGCTCCCCAAATTGCAAAACTCCTTTACTACTTTAAGTGTCTCATTTCCTAATCTAATTCTCTCAGCATCACCAGACTTAATTCCACTACATTCCATTATCCTCGTTTTGCTTTTGTTTAGGTTCATCTTATATACTCCTTTCAAGACACTGTCCATTCCGTTCAACTGCTCTTCCAAGTCCTTTGCTGTCTCTGACAGAATTACAGTGTCATCGGCGAACCTCAAAGTTTTTATTTCTTCTCCATGGATTTTAATACCTACTCCGAACTTTCCTTTCGTTTCCTTTATCGCTTGCTCAATATACAGATTGAATAACATTGGGGATGGGCTACAACCCTGTCTCACTCCCTTCCGAACCACTACTTCCCTTTCATACCCCTCGACTCTTATAACTGCCATCTGGTTTCTGTACAAATTGTAAATAGCCTTTCGCTCCCTGTATTTAACCCCTGCCACCTTCAGAATTTGAAAGAGAGTATTCCAATCAACATTGTCAAAAGCTTTCTCCAAGTCTACAAATGCTAGAAACGTAGGTTTGCCTTTCCTTAATCTTTCTTCTAAGATAAGTCGTAGTGTTAGTATTGCCTCACGTGTTCCATCATTTCTACGGAATCCAAACTGATATTCCCCGAGGTCGGCTTCTATCAGTTTTTCCATTCGCCTGTAAAGACTTAGCGTTAGTATTTTGCAGCTGTGGCTTATTAAACTGATAGTTCGGTGATTTTCACATCTGTCAACACCTGCTTTCTTTGGGATTGGAATTATTATATTCTTCTTAAAGTATTATGAATTTGAAATCCATTTTTACGTATCTGAAACTCAGGAACAGGGAATTTGTGGTGAGCTTCGTCGATTACAGGAAGGTGTACGATTTAATTGGTCAACCCACCCTATTTCAAATCATAGAAGTGTTTGGCTTAGATAATATGAGAAAGGGATTATCCAGCAAATCCTAACAAATACCCCTACAAAGTGAACTTTAGAGAAGAGATGCTTTTGAAATCAGCACAGAACTGATAAAAGGAGATGGAGCATCACCTCTGTTCTGCAACTATGTTTCAGATAAGGCTATACGAGAATGGTGGAAAGAAATGAAAAATTCAGCGGTAGAAAATAGGGTACGTTAGGCCATAAGTATATCAATCTTATAATCGACTCTCTTGGCTTTGTATGGTATGTAGTACTCTTTTCAGATACCATAGATATGGTATAAAAACAAGTAACCGAAGACACAGTCAGTGAAGACAAAATTTCCTTTGAGAAGAGAAACATAAAATCAGCATGAAGAGAAGTGGAGGTCGGACTAGGAAAAATTAATTATGCAGGAAAGTCTAAATACCTAGGCGTATGGATAGAGCTTAATCTGTCAGAGACAAAAGCCTTCCTATCACACATTAGGTATGGATTAATAACTAATTAAAGGCATCTACGATAAGAAATTCATATCCTTAAACACGAAAATGAGGCACTATTGCATTGCTACTATGTCAGAGGCTCTATAAGCGGCAGATAATCTTAGAATAAACAAGAAAGGGCTAGTAGAGAAATTCTGAAGCTAAAGAAAGAAATATTTTGAGTAAAATCCTGGGTCTCGTCAAAGAAAACTGAGAGTACAAACGTGTGAAGAAGGGAAGTCACACGATTCGGAGAAGAAGAATTGCCTTTTATGGCCACGTGCCACGAATGGGCCCAAGGATGATATGTACATCTACATCTACATGATTAATCTCCGAATCACAATTACGTGCGTGGCAGGGGTTTCATAGAACCACCTTCAAGCTATTTCTCTACCGTTCCACTCTCATACAGCGCTAGGGAAAAGCGAACGCCAGCCGGTGTGGCCGTGCGGTTCTATGCGCTTCAGTCTGGAACCGCGTGACCGCTACGGTCGCAGGTTCGAATCCTGCCTCGGGCATGGATGTGTGTGATGCCCTTAGGTTAGATAGGTTCAAGTAGTTCTAAGTTCTAGGGGACTGATGACCACAGATGTTAAGCCCCGTAGTGCTCAGAGCCATTTGGACCATTTGGAAAAACGAACAATTTCCGCGCGAGCTCTGAGTTATTTTATTGTGATGACCATTTCTGCCTTTTAGGTGGGCACAAACAAAATATTTTAGCATTCAGAGGAGAAAATTAGTGATTGAAATTTCATATGAAGATCCTGCCGTAACGAAAAACACTTTTGTCTCAATGATAACCACCCGAATTCGCATTTGATATCGGTGGCTCTCTCTCCCCTATTTCGCGATAATGCAAGACGAGCTGCCCTTCTTTGGAATTTCTCGACGTTATCCGCCAATCTCATCCGATTCGGATCCCACACCGCACAGCATTACTCCAGAAGAGGACAGACAAGCGTAGTGTACGTAGTCTCTTTGGTAGACCAGTTGCATTTCCTTTTTGTTAATAAATCACATTCTTTGATTCACTTGCCCCAACATTATCTACGTGATAGTTCCAATTTAAGTTATTCGTCATTGTAATTCCTAAGTATTTAATTGAATTCACAGCTTTTAAATTTGCGTGATTTATCGGGCAAGCAAAATTTAACGTATACCGTTTAGTACTCATGTAGATGACATCACACTTTTCATTGTTTAGAGTCAATTGCCAATTTTCGCACCAAACAGTTATCGTGTCTAAATCATCCTGCAATTGGTTTTGATCATCTGATGACTTTACAAGACGGTAAATGGCAGCATCATCTACAAACAATCTAATAGAGCTCCTATTCCTCCTATGTCGTTTATGTAGATCAAGAACAGCAGGGGGCGTGAAAAACCTTCTCAGGGAACGCCAAATATTACTTTGTTTTATGGGACGACTTTCGATCGGTTACTACGAACTGTGACCTTCCTGAGAGGAAATCGCGAATCCGTTCGCGGGGCTAAGACGATACTCCGTAGACACGCAATTTGATCAGAAGCCGCTTGTAAGGAAAGTATCAAAAACTTTTTAGATGTCTACAAATATGTAATCATTGGACATTTCCTATCGACAGCACTTCGTGAGAATAAAGAGGTAGTTATGTCTATAGGTACGAATCTTTCGAGGAGCGAGCGGTTTTATGTGGAGCTATTGTGTCAGCACACTCTGACACGAACCTAACTGGTGCACAAACTGGTCTGGAGACCTAGCTTTTATTGAGTGATCTAAGATGCTTCACTATACCGACGATATCTACGTAGAAGTTACTCGTGTTTGCAGTTGTTCTTGATACGAATTCTGGAATATGTAATTCGTCTTGTTTGGTGAAGGAATCTTGGAAAACAGTGTTTACTAACTCTGTTTTAGTGGAACTGTCATCAGTAACAATGCAATTGTTATGGCGCAGTGAAGGTATTGATGGCGCCTTGCCGTTGTTGTACCTTACATACAACCAGATTCTCTTTGGGTTCTCTGCAAGGTTTCGAGAGAGAGTTTCGTTGTGGAAACTGGAAACTACTAACAGCCCCTCGCATTAAAGTTCGCTCTAAACTTCGAGCTTCAATAAAACTTGTCTAATCTTGGTGATTCTGCCTTCTTTTATATTTGGCATGCATTTTTCGTTGCTGCCCTCTCAATCCAAGTTACTTGGTCGACGTCCACTACATCCACTGTTTACTCACCATATTGGCGAGTAAATCGATGCATAGTTCTCGCACTGGTTTCTGATTATTTCACTTCGGTGTTCTCACATGTTTAGTGTACCACGAGGGATCATTACCCATGTCTTTTTAATTTATTTGGTATATATCTCTCAATGGCCGTCAATACTATTTCTTTCAATATTTGAATTTAAACTACTCGTATACGTGACGTACGCAAACATAATCATATTGGAAGGAGATAAGGCTGTCCCTTAGGAAGGCGACAAGCAAATTTTTAACTGCTTTTCCAAACAAGAAGTCTTTCGCTTATTTTTGTTAGATTTGGATGTTATAGTACGTAGTCTTGCTACAACGACCTTGTGATCACTATTCCCTGCATCCATCATGATGCTTCCTATTTGCTAAGAACTGCTTGTTGCTAGGATGTTTTTGCAACACTTCAAATGGTCATCTGAACTAACTGTACAAAATAATTTTCTACGAAAGCATTCATTGCGATTCCGGACGACGTTTTATGTATATTACCGACTTTTTATTCGCCAACAAATCTAGGGTAGATAGAAGTCACCACCAACTATAATTTTATAGGTGTCGTATCTACCTGAAAAGAGACTCAAGTTTTCTTTGAACTCTTCAGCAGCTGTATTATCTGGATCGGGAGGGGGGGGGGGGGGGTTGGTAATGGAAAAAAGTTATTAATTTATTCCAGTTGTCAACAGTAACCTCTGTCGTTACTAATTCATAGAAACTATCTACTTCGGCTGTACTACAAGCTAAACTACTTCTGACAGCAATAAACATTCCACTATCAACTGAATTTAACGTTGCATTTATGAATACGGTTATGTTATTTGTAGAAATTTCGGCTCATCTTATCTCTGGCTTTAGCCACCTTAGCATATCTATAACGACTTGACCTTCATGCTGTATGTTAGTGGTTGAAGCTTTCGTTCTTTCCCAATACAGCTGAGACAATTTACAACTACAATGCCGATTGTTGCTAGGTCTACACTGGTTCTGTGTTGCCCAGGATCGTTTTTGACTGAGGCACTTTCTGTAGAGAGCCTCTGTCATTAAAAACCTCCGAGTTCCCGCCACTCAGCCGCATCCTGTTTGCATTTGACCCCTGACCTATTAAGATGAACCAGAAAACCACCACCCTAAGGCGTAAGTCGAGGAATCTGCAGCTTATTCGTACAATGTTGCAGAGCCGCTTAGCATCTGATTCAGACCCTCCACTTGGTTTTATACCAATGCCTGTCGACGATAAGCAGGTGATGAGCTTTACCTTCATTTTGCAAGCAAGACTGGTAGTCTTTTCTAGTACAGATATGTGCCCAAAATCAGAATCTTTTCCGATTCACGTCGTTAGTACCGACATGAGCCACCACCTATAACTGGCTGCACCCTGTTCTCTTCGTGGCATCTGGAAGCATTTGTTCCACATCTAGAATAACCCCTCCCGGTATACGCACGGAGTGCACACAGCATTCCTTCCCCATAACCCACAGAGTGATCCAGTACGCTCATCACGTTGGAGCTCCCAACTACCAGTAATTCCACCCTTTGTGACTGCCCAGGCGAGGGGGCTTCCTCTGCAACTGGTCAAGGGACTGCATCTGGCTCAGGATATTTATCAGACACACATAGCTTCTGAAACCTTTTCGTCAGACAAACCGGAGAGACCCTCCGATTGGCCCCTCGGAAAGTCTTTCACTTTCTGCACACGTTGGAATCACCTCCTACTCGACTACTGGTGAGGTATGAACCTCAGTCCTCAGAGCTAGCAGTGCTGGACGTCCCTTGGATCTCCATATCCTGCCCCCCACAGTGAACCCCATTGGCAACAGTCTCAAGTCTAAAGGCCGTAAATTCAACTAAATACCTAGGAATCACAATTATGAAGAAATATAATTTGGAATAACACATAGAAAACGTTGTACGGAAGGCAAATCAAAGACTGCGATTTATTGACAGGACACTTAGAAACTGCAACAGATCTACTAAAGAGTTTGCCTACACCATGCTTGTCCGTCCTTTTTTGGAGTACTATTGCGCAGTCTGGGATCATTACCTGATAGATTAACGGAGTATATCGAGAAAGTTCGAAGAAGAGCAGAACGTTTTGTATTACCGCGAAACAGGGGAGAGAGTGTCACTGATATGTTACAGGATAATGCAAAGGCGATTTTCGTTGCGGGCGAATCGTCTCACGAAATTTCAATCATCAGCTTTCTCCTCCGAATGCGAAAATGTTTTATTAACGCCTTCCTACATAGGGAGAAATGTTCATCACAATAAAATAATGTATTTAGAGCTCATGTGCGACCGCTACGGACGCAGGTTCGAATCCTACACACATGGATGTGTGTGATGTCCTTATGTTGGTTAGGTTTAAGTAGTTCTAAGTTCTAGGGGACTGATGACCTCAGAAGTTGAGTCCCATAGTGCTCAGAGCCATTTGAACCATTTTTAGAGCTCATACTGAAAATATAGGTGTAAGTTTTTTCCGCGTGCTGTTTGAGACTGGAATAATAGAGTATTATTGTAAAAGTGGTTCGATGAATCCTCTGCCAGGCACTTAAGTGTGATTTGCAGAGTATCCATGTAGATGTAGATACTGCCTTCCCTACCCTCTGCGGGAGGCCAGTGTCTTGGGCAACTGCTTGGGGTTCATTCAAGATCACCAAACCACAGTATCAATTCAAGGAGCAGAATCACTCTCACACCCTCCCTCTGACATATGGTAAGGTCTTGCATCCACTGTGTGGGTACGAGGGCATGTAAAAAACTAGGAGACGTCACACTCCCTGGTCCCAATGCGAATAAATTTCATCGTCCTCTCCCCTGCCGCTTTCTTCTTAATATAAATTCAACAGAGTGAGCATCGTACATTGACGGCATCAACTAACTGAGCTTCCAACGGCAGAAACGTGGTCCTATTGTATTTGGGAAATAAATGTGTAGACATTAAGAATAAAGATGTGGAATGTTAGTATCATTTGATTTATTTAAAAAGCTTTAATAGTTTCCACATAAAAAATTCAGAGGCGTTACTTTTCAGCACGGCCTCGTAACTAAAATATCAAGAATTTCTTACCGGAAGGTAAGTTTGCTTCGAGAGTTTCTAGGAGACAGCGGCTTCCTCGGTCCGTTATTATGTTGCGTGACGTCACATTGCTAGGTCTCCATAGCCAATAGTAGATTATTTCAGTTGAGTAACGTACGCATGTCTATAATGAATTATTTCTAAGGACTGTAAGGTTGCGTAACAATATTATTTGATCTGGGCTTTATCTACTTATAAAAAGTATCTTTAATCAGGACGCTTTCAAATAGAATTTTAATGTTCACTGGTACTAGCGAAGTCACATCCATATTAACAGACGCCAAACAACGCGCTGGACCTTTCGTATCACATGCCTTATACTTAGATGCAGTGTGTGCCGTCATGGCGTAATTATATTTTGGAGCAATTCTATATTGTTTAACAAATATTTTCAAAGTCGTTCGAATTTCCTTGGCATCATTTTTCCATGTCTGACGACTTTACGCCGAGGAGCACTTTACAATGAGAACTAAAATTCTTCAGTATACTTGCCTTCAGCGAAAGCATCAATTTTCTTGGGATGTTTCTACGAACAGCACTTAATTATTCTATGAATACAGTGACAATACTTTCGTCTATGCATACTTCTTCAGAACTGAAGGAAAGTCAATCACTGCTGGTAATGAGGAGATATATTTCATTTCCTAAAAAAAAAAGTGTGTGAAATCTTATGGGACTTAACTGCTAAGGTCATCAGTCCCTAAGCTTACACACCACTTAACCTAAACTATCCTAAGGGCAAACACACATACCCATGCCCGAGGGAGGACTCGAACCTCCGCCGGGACCAGCCGCACTGTCCATGACTGCAGCGCCTTAGACCGCTAGGCTAATCCCGCGCGGCTTTCATTTTATACACCGGGTGTCTCTCCTATGGGTTCTCAGGCGCATTTTCTCTGGTGTTTCGGCAGATATTTGCAGTTTAGTTTTTGGAATGTGTAGCTGGTGTCAGACCAAAAAAATTCTGCTCATCACGTCTCACACACTAGCCCAGCTTGGATGGAAAGCCTCGATTTGTTTGCCATTAGATACAAAATGACTTTTAAATCGTAATGCTTCGTAACCATTCGATAGAGCGGTCCCAGAATGGTCTAGTACGATATTTGTTTTATCGATATGTGTTAACAGGGACAGTAAAATACGGATAATAAGAAGTAATCCAGCAGCGACTGAGCAGCGCTTCTGCATGATGGCAGCAGTCACCGGAGGCCAAGCCGGTAACTGGGCCGCTTTGTCGCATGGCACGTTAAATTACACTTTAAAAATCATTTTGTGTGCATCTAGAAACAAACCGATGCTTTCTGTCGTCGCATGGAAGACATAATGAACAGTATTTGTTTAGGCTGACTCCAGTTACACATTACAAAATGGTAACTGCAGATGTTTGCCGATAGAAGGGAAAATGCGCCTGACGTGTCATAGGAGAGATAGTCTTTATAGTGCGACTACCTGTTGCTTTTGTGAGCTATGCCAACAAAAGGCTCTGGGAATGCCCCTTGACATCAACTCTTACAAGCCACGCTACTTGCGCAGAACTCACGTAAATTCATAAGTTCACTGCAATTTGTCATTTTGACACAAATCAATTAATTAATTACTATGCCCATTGCAAACACGTTGCACAAGTAGCTCTTTCCAGAGCTAGGTCATGTTTCCTTAATGATTCAGTCTGATCGCGTTGTTATATAAATTCATTACTCTAAACTTTGTAGGTGAGAGAGCATTACAAATCAAGTCATATTTACACTGAGGTGACAGAAAACATGGGATACCTCCTAATATCGTGTCGGACCTCCTTTTGTCCGGCGTAGTGCAGCAACACGACGTGGCATGGACTCAACTAGTTGTTGGAAGAACTCAGCAGAAATATTGAGCCACGCTGCCTCTATAGCCGTCCATAATTGCAAATGTGTTGCCGATGCAGGATTTTATGCACGAACTGACCTCTAGATTATGTCACATAATCGAGAATGAAGTTGTAATTAAATCTAGACCTTTCTCTCATTACAGGCGTTAATAATTATCGCGGGGACAGTTGAAAAATGTGTGCTCCACCGGGACTCGAAACCGGGACCTCCTGCTTATATGGCAGACACTCTATCCGATTCAGCCACCGAGGAAGCAGACGATAGTGCTACTGCAGGGACTTACCTCTGGCACACTTCCCGTGAGACCCACACTTTCCAACTTTCTGTCCACACACCACATTTTTAGTGCCCCTGCCCACTATACTCACTATTCGCGGCAGTCAAGCTACCGATTCCCATAAGAGTCCGGGCAATTTGAGTGCATCCCAACTGAAGACGATGACTGGCCGGTAAGCCTTATATGTATGAAGCCGATAGTCTTCAGTGTGGATGCACTCAAATTGCCCGAACTCTTACGGGAATCGGTAGATTGACTGCCGCGAGCAATGAATATGGTGGGCAGGAGCACTACAAATGTAGTGTGGGGACAGGAAGTTGGAAAGTGTGGGTCTCACGGGGAGCGTGTCAGAGATAAGTCCCTGCTGTCGCACTGTCGTCTGTGTCTTTGGTGGCTCAGTCGCACAGTTCCGTTTCAGCCGCGTTAGCGAGTGGCCGCTGTTAACTGCTGCGCTACACTTCCGTGTTTACATCGCTGTACTTGTGCTTCGCCGAGTGCTGTCCGTCAGTTGATCTCCGTGTTCGTTCATATTCCTTGTGATCTGATCGCTTTTTCTGGTCTTGTTGCTGCTAATTGGAATTTCGGATGTGACTACGGGACTCATCAGCAGAAGCAGCATTTCCTGAAGATGGCGAACAGTTGGATCGCCGAAATATCGAGTCAAGTTGATTTTAGGATCCGGCAGCAAAGCCGAAAAGATTTTCAAGTCTGGAATTTCGGATGTTTAACCGAAATTGCGTCGCTGGATTAACCATGGCTACAAACCTCAGGAAGAGTACTCTTTTCTCAAGGAATCCCTTCATGTTTAGCCGACATTTCCGGAAACAGATGGATGCATAACACAGGTAAGTGGCCTCAGTACTGAAACCGTCCATACATGGCAACTGGATCAAGAAAAATACAGTCTTTTTGTCAAGTTAATCAATGCTGCAACTGTTGATAAAGTGTTATGAAAGTGGGATTATGAAGTAGATTTTGTGCATAGAAATGGTTATAAAAGTAAGTTTTCCATCTATTCAGCGGAAATTAATTACAAAACCGTTCATGTCTTGAATCTCCCCATTGAAATTGAAAATGATAAAATTAAGGAAGGTCTTCCAGACTACGGGCCGGCCGTTGTGGCCGAGCGGTTCTAGGCGCTTCAGCCTGGAACCACGCGACCGCTACGGTCGCAGGTTCGAATCCTGCATCGGGCATGGATGTGTGTGATGTCCTTATGTTAGTTAGGTTTAAGTAGTTCTAAGTTCTAGGGGACTGATGACCTCAGATGTTAAATACCATAGTGCTCAGAGCCATTTGAACCATTTTCAAGCTACGGGGACGTTAAATCGATTGGAAATGAAAGATGGTCGCCGCGCTTTAAACTGCAGTGTTTCAACGGGGTCTGATGTGTAGAGATGGACATTAAGACGAATATTCCGTCTCACATATCTGTTTGTGGGTATAAGGTACAAATTGTTTGTACAGGTCAGGAAGCTACATGTCATATATGTAACGAAACCGGCCACTTCAGACAGGAATGTCCGCGGCGAACTTCAGTTCTTAAAAGTAATTTGATACAGTGTCAGAAGCTTACCTTAAATGATCTGTTACCAAAGAATAGCCCGGATCAACTGGTTGAGGAAGTTAACGCAGCGGGCCAAGCCGATGTCTCCCTTCACGATAACAGTCAATTTCCCCGTTAACAACAAAGGGAAACCCTGTTAACAATACTCATGAAACTGAAATGCAACCGAAAAAACGACCTCTGGAGTCAACTGATAATTGTTCAGAGGACGAGCTGTCCTGTCCAACTCCCTCTCTTCGCAAGCAAAAACAGTGCATTGAGGAGACAGAGGAACCGGAAGGCAAAATGCGAATGGAAAGTGATGAACAGAAAGATAATACACATACGGTACTAGAAAATGAAGGGGACGTAATCAGTATTAATTTGCAAGAAACAACAGGTGTAGTAGCCGATTGCAAAGATCAGCAGCTATCTGTTAATAAACAAATTCAGGAAGAGGTTGAAAAACTGCAGTTTCCATTTATTTCCCTCGATCAGGAAGTAAGTGATATTAATAAAGAACGAGGAAGTGGTGGCCAAACTGAAATCACGGTCAACACCTCAGGGCAGGCGCCGGCAACAGAAATTGCGAAAGCGTCTGCTGCTGCTCCAGATACGCCGCGAAGTAAAATACCGACGCAACCAAATGAGAATGTAGCTCGTAACCAAAGGAGGGGAAAATCCGGTAAGGGCGACACAAGCCCAAAGAAAGTTCGGTCCGAAACGGTCCTACACGAATCACTGGAGGAAAAATCAGAAAGTTTACCAGGAAATCAGTCTGCTTGTGGTACCAGAGGAAACATCAGAAGTAGAAAAAAACGGGACAGTAACTGATAAACTGATTGAAGTGTTATTCCATATTCAGCCTTCCGAGAAAACTACTATAGCTTAACTGAACCCTGAACCACAGGTAGCTAAATTAGTTCATCAAAACAATTACATAGTGCAGCGCAATGACGCAGTTTTATTCTGTCACCACTATAAACATAAATATTATTACGTCCGGTTTGAAATTATTGGCCCTTAAGGAATTTTTGTACGAATCCGCCACTGATATTGCCCTGTTGCAAGAAGTTCTAATTTCGAATTTAGTTATTTCCGGTTTTATCAGTTACATAAATGTGTCTTTAGAAACAAGCGTTGGAACAGCTGTTTTGGTGCGGTAAGGGACTACAGTAAGCGAGGTGGAACGACTGGGATCCGGAAGGGGAATAGGACTAAATATCTATGACGTGACTATCATCAACCTGTATGCCCCTTCAGGAAGTTCTGGCCAGCTGACAGGGCACGTTTCCTCAAAGAAGACCTGATATGCTTGTTAAGGAAAACTCCAAGACAGTTATTACTTGGAGGTGATATTAATTGTGTTTTGAATCGAAAATATCAGTTACCGAATTTTAATTTCTCAAGTGAACTAAAACAGCTAGTTACTTGTTTAGAATTAAAGAATATATTGGAAATCAAATACCCCTCCATTGCCATTGTTGAGTTCACTTATGCCACGGCAACATCACGTAGCAGGATTGATAGATTACATATTTCTAAAAATCTTGAAACTTCCGTGACAAAAGTAGAAATCATTCCTACGTACTTTTCAGACCATTTAAGTGTCTTAGATCACATAAATCTAATAAGACAGCCAGTTCGCCAATTCAAGAATCAGTGGAATTTGAACACTTCCTTATTAGTAAATCATGATTTAGAAGACCTGAGTAAAGAAACATGGACAATATGCCTGCATGCTCGTAGTAGATATGTCACTGCTATCGACTGATGGGTTAAAATGGCGAAGCCAAAGTTGAGAAAGGTTCTTATTTAATACAGTGCCCAGAGCGCAAGAGAAGTGAAATGCACTATAGAATATTACTATTTCGTTTCGAGAGATCTATATGATCAAGTCTCAGCAGGTTCCTCGCATCAGATAGCAGAAAAAAAAAAAAAAAAAAGCCAAAGCCAAGTTACTTAATGTCAATAGAAGTCTAATGGAAGCGTTGAAAATAAAATCGAAGGTAAATTCGGTGCCAGAAGATGAAAATACTTCCCTGTATCATTTAGTGAAGCATACGAAAAACGGGAGAAGGGCTTTTAATGATGAAATTCGAACAAAACACGGTACGATTCTCAGAACCGAGCAGGGTATCATGGACGAGATTTATCGCTATTATTGCGAGCTATATTCTGTACATCAAAGTAGTGATACTTACTTGGAAGAATTCCTTGACATCCTAGCCCCACAGAACGAAAATTTTCTCGAGGTTATCAGTGAAGAGGACGTGTATGAGACTCTATGCGCCTCACCATAAGAAAAAAACCCCAGGACCGTATGGTCTGCCACCAGAGTTTTACATCCGTTACTAGCCAATAGTAGGTGCGAAAATCACAGACATTATAAATGAGGTTATTCAGGGTAAAATGATTCCGGCTGAGTTTCAGGTGAGTAGAATTGTTCCGGTGCCAAAAAATAATGGAAACAAAGATTTAAATAATTTTCGTCCAGTTTCGCTGCTGAATTCTGATTATAATTAATAGGTAGAATAGTGAACAAGAGAGTTTCATGCGTTACAGACAAAATTATTAGTCAACACCAGAACTGCGCGCAAGGCAGAACCATTTTTCAAAATCTATCAGAATTCAGGGATAGCATTGCAATAACTTCTGTAACGAACATAAAGTGTGCTTCATTTTTTTTTTAGATTTTTATAAAGCGTTCGATGTAGTAAATCATGAATATCTTCTACAAACGTTGAAGAAAATAGGTTTCAACGATAGGGTCATACAGTTGATTAAGAACATAGCAACTGAAATAAATGCTAAAATAGCGGTGAATTGTCAATAATCCAGGTATATGCAAATACAACGAGGTATTCCTCAAGGAAGTCCTCTGTCCATGTTGCTCTTCACCAATTCGCTGGAACCTTTCCTCCGACACGTCCGTTCTAGATAAAAAGGCTTAACATTGTCAGGACATAACACAGTTATGCTGACGATATAGGGGTCTTTATAATGAATAATGATGAGGTAGCCACGCTAGCAACATTGACTGATTCGAACTGTAGAGCATCTGGAGCCAATGCAAACGAAAGAAAAGTAAAATGTTAAATCTCAGAGGTTTTGATAATATCAACGTCGAGTGGGCAAAATTAGTCCGAAAATATAAAACACTTTGGATCACCCTGACAGCATGACCCAAGAAAACGACGGCTTTAAATTGGAAAGTTGCAGCAGATAAAGTGCAAGGAGCCATTAAAGAGAATTTAACTCGATATATGAACTAAGTTCAAAGAACAAAGTATATCAACTCATGCATCCTTGCTAAAGCTTATTATACTGGCCAGCTGTTTCCAATACCGAGAATGATAGAGAGGAGAATAATGTATAAAATCACCAACTTTTTGTGGAGATGCGAAGTGTTCAGAGTATCTGCTAAAGTAGCAACTTTAGATCCTAAAAATGGTGGACTAGGATTAACTGATATAACGGATAAAGCCTCTGCACTTTTTATGAAAAGGCAAGTTCATTTAATAAGAGACTCGCGAGAAAGCATAACCAGCCAACTTTTCGAGATCATTAAATCTTGAAGCCTGCTTCCCCAGATTGACGTGCAGAATATCAACAGTAATTTACAGCAAGTGAGGATTTGCTGTGTTAAGTTTGGTTATGTAAGTGTCGATCGCAGGCAGTCACGACACTTAACATCAAGAGCCATAATGCGGGAACGAAAGAAAAGCGAAGGAAGGAAGAAAATAGAACGACAGTTTCCGAACATTGAGTGGAGTGAGATTTGGAAAAAAACATTAGTACTAATGTGCTCACGTCTAATATAAAAACGTTATGGTACAAGTCAGTTAACAACTTAGTTAGCACCAATGAAAGACTGTAAGCAATCGGACTCCGTGAAACAGATTTATGTCAACAATGCCATCTAGTTGACACAATAATTCATAGATATACTTGCAGGGTCACATGAATAGTTGGAAGTGGATCCAGTAGCAAATAGCTCTAATTTCAAGGACATCTCCTGAGTATATATCGCTGTCCTTGATACACAGGCCTGAAACACGCTATTTCCCATAGGCAAAAAATAACGCTGTGTATTGGTTTCTGGGAAATTTTGTTAATTACGTCCTTAACAAATTAGCATCCGACAGCACCATAGAGTTTAAGGTACACACGCCGTGTGAATTCCACAAAATTAGAAGGTTAAAAGTTATATTTGAAAGAACGGGCATTGGTTAATATAAAAAAGAAGACTGTGTTGACAGTGATGTATTGTAGTTACCTTAGGGATATTATTTAAAATTTTACTGTATATTTTTGGTGTGTGCTTTTTCTACTTCAGAGAGTAGTTTTGGAAATTTTATAAGCTAATGTGCAGAACTTATGTGACAGTCAGATTGTGTGTGTGTCTAATAGTGTAAAAACACAAAACATTAAAGTTGCATTATTGGGGCCGGCCGGGTTGGCCGAGCTGTTCTAGGCGCTACAGTCGGGAACCTTGCGACCGCTACGGTCGCAGGTTAGAATCCTGCCTCGGGCATGGATGTGTGTGATGTCCTTAGGTTAGTTAGGTTTAAGTAGTTCTAAGGTCTAGGGGACTGATGACCTCAGAAGTTAAGTCCCATAGTGCTCAGAGCCATTTGAACCCATTTTTGCATTATTGGTTTATATTATAAATCTGGAAATTGACAGTTTTTATGGAAATGTCCTTATCGATTGGTTAAAACCATAATATTCTATCTGATATAATGTAATATTCAATGGCTGGCACATTGCCCTGTTCATTTTTCGCTGTGACATGTAAGTCAGTTTTGCAGTGAAAGACTTATTATATAGGTATGATCACTTCAGTACTTAACAGTCAATTAATGTGCAGAAAGTGTAGTTGGAAGGCTAGTCAACTTTATAATATCACCTTTCCGCCATTATCAAGTATTTAAGAAATTGTCTTATATGATTTTTAAGTTGTTTTTATGTGCGATGGGCATAAATCTTCCATATTCTGTATTTTCTGACTTCCATCCATTTGTGTGAAATGCTCATAGCTAGTGTGACTAAGCTGAGAAGGCTTAAGATCAGTTTCTACCTTAACGTGTTTCTCACAGAGACGATTTCCTTGTGTACATTAATATATTGAAAATTATCCCACCAAATTGCTGATATGCTTCATAAAGAGCTATTTATGCTTCTGTAAAGATTGAAGCACATGTTATTCAAAATGCAGATTTTATTTCTTCATGTTTGAAGTTTGAATATCTTTAAAAAAAGAAAAACTTTTCTTGATGTTTAACTTCATTCTTTCTGGTAATTTAGTCAGTAACACAATCTTCTGTTTTATTTCTTTAACATCGGCATAATTGCAATGATCAAACTGTTTTTGTTTAAATTATTTCATGTATAACATGTGTACATGGTTAGTATATGTACTTAGTATGTATATGGAATGTGTAACGTTGTTTCTTTAATAAATATTTTTATAAAAAAAGTCGCATAAAGCATCTGCCATGTAAGCAGGAGGTCCTGGGTTTGAGTCCCGGTCGGGCCACACATTTTTCAACTGTCCCCGTTGATAACTATCAACGCCTGTAAGCAGCGGAAGGTCTAGATTTAATTATACCTTCATTATTCGAGAGCTGCAGAATCGCCAATGATATTTGTACAGATACCAGCTTCATATAATACAGAATGTGGCCTGGTGATAGGGCGCATTCTCATCCATAAAAATTCCATCATTGTTTCGACTGCAAATGGTCTCCATGTATGAAATAGAGAATTACCAGGATCAGGGAAATGATATGGAAGACCTAGACCCCTTTAACTAACATCATTTATGCTTGAACAACAATATTTATTTTTAAGAATTTTTTTGAGTAATAACAGGTCCCCTTTTAAAAATAGATAAGAAAATTATGGGTGATTTGAATCTACAAACATGAAGGTGGCCCAAATGATGAATAAAACAGTCGTTAAATTACAATGATAATAATAACATTAAACCAATTCAAGAAATAAGACCATATCAATATCGGCCTTTAAAAAATTTAAATTAAACAGTTTTAAATAAACCAGCCAATTAAAATAATTAAAACAGTTCTATATTTATCTCTTCAAAACATTAGACAGACGTTCAACAGATTAGCCTCAGAAGATTTACAATAATCCTAGAATAAGGTTAGAATCTGTATTAAATATTAAAGGGAAAACTTCTTATGAGAAGCTAGGTAGGTAAATAAAGGCCTCTTGGCCGAGAGCAAAATTTCATTTACAGTGAAAGTCACATAACATAAGAAACTCAGCTTGAGCACGGACAGCCAGGACGCGCGACTGCAAACAAGCAGCAAGCTGCTCTAGGAAATGCTCGAGATGCGCAAGTAAGCCACGGTCAAATGGCGAGAAACCGCCGACACGAAACACTCTCCCAGCAACTTAGTATGTACTGTTACCAACAAGATAGATTATACAAACAAAGATATAGTTTAGCCATGATTGCATCTATAGAACGTTTATAATAAGTTCATACGCTAACAGAGAGCTGCCGGCCGGTGTGCCTGAGCGGTTCTAGGCGCTTCAGTCTGGAACCACCCGACCGCTACGGTCGCAGGTTCGAATCCTGCCTTGGGCATGGGTGTTTGTGATCTCCTTAGGTTAGTTAGGTTTAAGTAGTTCTAAGTTCTAGGGGACTGATGACCACAGATGTTAAGTCCCATAGTGCTCAGAGCCATTTGAACCATTTCAACCCTAAAGCCGTTATTGACAATAGCTGAATCTTAATGATGCTGCTGCTTCTTTATTCAGGCAGCTCCTCATCTGGCCTCACGAAGCTGAGTGGATGTCGTTCCAGATCTCTGAACGTCTGAAGAAAACTGAGTAAGTGTCGGGAATTTTAACATGGGACCTGTCGCACCAAAGGCAACGACGCTAACCGTTTTTCATTTTCATTTCGTTCATTTAATAATTCTTGTAAAATATTTGATCAAAGAAAAATAGTATTAATGTGGTTCGTCGGCAGAACGACGTATCACGCAAAATTTAGTACCTCAAGATGGGACAATAAGTAAAAATTGTCTCAGCCAAATAAAACGATGAATCGAAAACATCGGCTTAGAGACACCCCCTCCTGTTCCCTATGCCGATAACCTCGGCGTTGAGCGCCCATAGCCTACTTCCTGTTTTCTTATGCCCCTGCATTCCGAAAGTTATTTATGTCTGAGCGCAGAACCGCTTCCCCCGTTATCTTTGTAATCAGCGCTCAATTGTAATCATCGTTTAAGATGACCCTATCGTCGTACTACAGATCCGGCTTCGTGAGAACAGAGCAGTTGTTCTGAACGCATTATCAGTTACAGACTAGTGTACTCTGATGTAAAACATTCATTTTTGAATGACGTGCTAGGTATTATGTCAGCGACAACAATTTCATGTCATTTTTGTGGACACTACTTGTTTCCTATGTTAGGTATTTACCAAGTTCAGGTTGTAATAAATTTCTGATAAGTTGTGTGCGTTTTTTACTATCTGCTAGACCTTCTCCTGAATTATTAATATAAGTAATATATGAAAAAGTTTGTTGTTATTCTGTATTTACTATTGAAACCATTCGGCTGTGGAGGTGGTCATTACTGCGAATAAAATGTCAGAAATATTAAAAGGAGTGGAGATTAAAAAAATTATTGGCAACTTGAATACTGAAGTAACTGTAATATGTTAGATAGGATACAAAATCCTGGAGTCTGATTCCCCTCCCGCTAATAAATATTGGAGGTATCACTTAACGAACTGCATGATTACAGAAACCAGACGACAATCACAGGAAGTTTTTGTCTCAAGTTTTCTCACGTATTCTCGAGCAAACTCAGTAAACTGGAAATCAGTTTTCAATTAGCTGGTGAAATATGCACTCATTGTGTTGATTTTGGGCATTTATTTGTTATTCCAGTGTGTCAACAGGTCAACGGTGGTAAATTTACACAGCTGACGAAAATATCAGAACGCATATGGCTTTCTAATGACACGATACACGTAAAAATGTTTGGAAAACATTTGACATTTAGCAAAAAGCAGTGCTGCGATAACAGTGATGTTAAAAGCCCAAGCGGTTAAACTCATTCAGTGTTTGTTTGCGCTAAGGGATCGCTTTTTTTCGAACAGAAGTGGATTTTTATGTCATCTGACTGAATTGTCGATTCTCGCCGTGAAAAAGCTTTAAGTAGCGGTTCGCTATGCACGTACAAACAAAAAGATTGTTCCTTATGCTTTTAACTGGCAACGACCTACCCTGATTTATCTCTTTGTATTTCTGGAAATGGTTTGAGTGAAACTTTAGCGTAAATTACTCTGCAGCCTGTTCGTCCGTGCGTTATTTTATAGCTGGAAGCAGCTTGCATTAGTAATGAATTGGAATAGTTTTGAGATTAGAGATGCTTTTCTTTTAATTCCACAATTAATTCTAATTTGGGATTCGAATAAGCTTTAACAAAGGTAAGAGGTTTTCACATGCAGACAAGCAGTTCTATTAACATGAACTGAAGTAGGAAGTTGCACGCCACTTGTCACACATTTTTTCGAGAATGCAACGGGTAAATAGGCAAGACTGGTTGTATCAAGTGGTCTGAAAATACACATATCTCAGGCAAAGAAGAAATAAAATGGGTCATCCGTGCCTGGAGAAAATAAGAACTGTCTCAAAAAGTAGGAAAATCTCATTGAATATAAATGTGAAAGTCAAGGAAAGTATTGCCATGTATTGCATTATCTGCGTAGGTAGAAAAATATGAACAATACATAAAATGTAGGCTAACACTCAAGTGATGACGAAAACCAGCCAATTTCAATCTCGGATGTCTATGACGCTTAAGTGATAAACAGGGGTTTTGCAATAAGCAGACATACGATGTGTTGTTGATCAGCTGCATCCGCAGGAAGTCCATGCCTTATAAAGTGAAGGATAGCAGTGGATAAGTATTTATGACGATATAAAATGATGCATAACAAAAGGGGAAAGGAGGAGAACATAAAAGGAGATGGAAAAGAATGAGATAAGTGGAATGAACGGACACGCATAACAGGCAGCTGACACACTGTCGTCGTATCTACTGGATGAGAGGTCGGCAGATCGCAGTTTGCAAGCCACATGCGGCTCTTCGAACCCCTGAATGTGGCTCTTCTGCAAAATATTCGGGCTTTCACACTTATTTCCAGAAAGGTAAAATGTCAATATGTTTGTCATATCGTATCTTTGCACAGTGTTCTACAATGTGTTACTACCGATCGCATGTCCCCACTGGAAACACTAGAATAGTATTTAAAATCCTTGGCAATGCACCTGCCTCTGTCCGAAGCACTTTGCCTCTACTTCAAGATTCCCCCATCAGTTGCCCTTTCCCCTCCACTGCTGCCATTCTGCGCACTGGGGCCATGAAATTTCAGTCGTCCTATTCGCGCAGGAGATGGTTAATGCTAGCCGCGATCAAAAATCGGGTGCGCCCTACAAAATTACCTACTCGAGGCATTACGTTACCTGTGATTATCCAACCAGTTGCAAATCTGACACGTATTTTTGTCATCGACTTACGACTTGGAGTTGTTTTGCGCTGATGGCTTTATTATTATGAAATCAAACATTTTTAGTAGTCCTCATTGTCTTGAGTACAAAGAAAAAGCTAAGAAAAAACGGAAGAATTTAACAGTGCGTTTGAAATTGAATGGACCAAAACTTTCACTTTTATTAGAACTTAAACTGACCTTTAAATTGTCTTACTTGTCAGGATAAATTGGTGCATAACCAGAAATCAAATTTGAACAGATAGTTTACGACTAAACACTTGTCTTTTACTACTCAATATCCTGCCGGTGGTGCAAGAAAGAGAGCAGCTGACGAACTTCAGAAGAATCAAACAAATCTAATTCTGTATTTCTTTACTCTATGCAGTCTTCTAATAAAGTTAATACTGCAGTTTTGTGATGACTCAAGAGACTGTACAGTGAGGAAAACCATATAAAGTTGGCGAAATGTACGTGGGGACTTCAAAAAGTAAGTTACGTATGTCGTCCCACGCTAGCGAGCTGATCACACAATAATTGTATTTTTGTATTTTTTTATATTTATGATGCGTGAATTTCAGAACTCATGTATCAATCCCTCTAAGGAAGTCGATGCAGCTCTAAAAAATTCTAGAACAAATCGATGTTGAAGTTTCCCGACCGTCATTAATAAGCTAAAGGTTAAGTGACATTTTCGTAACAGGCAGCGTGACACTGTGAAAGAATGCTCGCCTGTTACTTAAGGGTCTTAATTTCAATCCCCGGTGGAGGCAAATTTGTAAACAGAGGTGCATCTACATCTACATCGATACTTTACAAATCACATTTAAGAGCCAGGCAGAGATTTCATCGAACCACCTTCACAATTCTCTATTATTCCAATCACGTATAGCGCACGGAGAAAATGAACACCTATATCTTTTCGTACAAGCTCTGATTTCTCTTATTTTATCCAGGTGATCGTTTCTTTCTATGTAGGTTGGTGTCAACAAAATGTTTTCGCATTCAGAGGAGAAAGTTGGTGATTGGAATTTCGTGAGAAAATTCCATCGCAACGAAAAACGCATTTCTTTTAATGATGTCCAGCCCAAATCCTTATCATTTCAGTGACACTCTCTCACATATTTCGTGATAATACAAAATAAGCTGCCCTTCTTTGAACTTTTTCTATGTACTCCGTCAGTCCTATCTGGTAAGGATCCCACCCCGCGCAGCAGTATTCTAAAAGAGGACGGACAAGCGTAGTATAGGCAGTCTCCTTAGTAGATCTGTTCCATTTTCCATGTGTCCTGCCAATAAAACGCATTCTTTGGTTAGCCTTCCTTACAACGTTTTCTATGTGTTGCTTCCAATTTAAGTTGCTTTACTAGTACTTCTACGGAGCATAAAATACATAAAGGCAGAAAATATCAATGGTGCTTGAGACTGTCGCTGGTTCGAGGTTCGTTTCGATAATTACTTTTCCATTTTTCCGTTCATTTCGAATGTCAAAGTCATTTAAATATAAAATTCATAAATATTTACTAATTAACAGAATTCTAATTGTCATCTTTATGAAAATGTCTTCTTATTCCTAATAAATATCTTACACAAAAATCCCGTTTTCATTGCAAATATAAATTGTTAATTAGGGATATTTTATAAAAAAGGCCGTTTAACTTCGAAAAAATTAATCACTTAAACTTTTCACCTTTCTATATTGTTCACTGCGTGGTAATGTTCATGGAACATGCATCTTTGTTTGAAATATTACCATGGTCGGGCATTCTACTACATAGGTAAGCTGACCGTTGTCAAGAATATATTATGAAATCATCTTATTGACGACAACATGGAATCGTGCCTAAAGTTAAACATAACAATATACAGTAGAAACTAGAATTTATGACTTTTTCAAAGAAGATACAAGGCCGTTGTCCACATGATTGTTTGTCTGTCATTGCCATCATTTAAGTTTACCATTTAATTTGATCAATAAATAACATCTTTATTAAGTATGATATCAAGTTTTAACGTTATCTGTATCATAATTAAGACTTATAACTTTAAGCAAAGTTTCTTACGTTAACTTTTGGTAGCATGGTGGAAATGGGTTCTGAGCACTATGGGACTTAACTGCTGTGGTCATCAGTCCCCTAGAACGTAGAACTACTTAAACCTAACTAACCTAATGACATCACACACATCCATGCCCGAGGCAGGATTCGAACCGCCGACCGTAGCGGTCGCGTGGTTCTAGACTGTAGCGCCTAGAACCGCTCGGCCACTCCAGCCAGCGCACTGTGGAAAGAATGAAAATTTAAGGTCGATTATTGAGAAAGGTATGTTGAGATAATTTGGACATAAAGAGAGGATGAACGAAAGGAAATAGACAAAACAAGTACCTTTAATTTATTTGTAATTCACAAATTTATCCTATTGTCTGAGAAACCAACATACGTCACACAACTCATATTTCTTGTGGATAATAAAAATGAATATATTTAAATATTACCAAAGAAAACTAGTATACAAGACGAGTGTGGATGTTAGAGTGGGAAGAGGCCGAACTCAGCGAATGTACCACAGTTAGATGAAAACGTTTGGTGTGATTGAGTTGAGCCATGAGTCAGCAATCCAAACAGTAAATATATGTGATGATGTGTGCGATTATGGCAGCAGCCAAAATGGCCCACTTCTCTGTAGCAAATCGAGACAAGAGCGCGACCACAGGTGGAGAAGTAAAATCGAATCGTATAAAACAAGGGCTGGGAAACATTCGCACCATCAGTATAACATCACCTTTGTCAAGGATTATAGTTAATGTAACAGAGATAAATTAACCACACAACAATGAGATAAATTAAGTCGAAATGTTGATGGATACCACTTGGGAGGGTGCTGGGGTGTGCGGGAAGGAGGGGTAAGGGAACAAGAATTAACAAAAATTTGCCTTAATATTGTGTTACAAAGTCCGATAACATGAGTTAATGCAGATTTGCCGCCGTACCGGCGTGCTGCTGCCAGTTATTTTCCATCCGCTGCAGAATAGAGATGGGAAAAACCGACCGATTAAAACTGGTACCGGCATTTCAGTTCTCAGTAACAGATATTTTTCGGCATTTTTTTTGTCACGGTCGTAAAAGGTATTTTTTATTTTTTTTACTGATAACTGAGCAAAAAGTACTAACTATTAATTAGTCGTAACAGCAGTGCTAAAATATTTCGTTTTTAAATAAATATTTTCAAAAAAACGGAGTAATTTTTATTCGTAAAATTTGCATTGGTTTGAAATATTGCGTCATTATAGAAAATCGGGAAAAACCGTCAGTATTGTTTTACTAACAATGCTTGTTTCTGTTGAAACGTACAACAAACACCTCGGACAAGAATTGGTGCAGCACTGCTGGAACAATAGTCTGTCTGTTGCGGTCTGTCGTGACTTAAAGGTGTGCATGTACGAGTAGTGTGCAAGACTTGCACCCGCCTGGTCTATACAGTAGTTTCCGGCTTCCGCATCTGTTGTATTGCAGAGTGGCACCAAACCTGGTCGGAAAATATGTTTACTAAGCGACGTAAAATGCTTTATTTGCTGTAAAAAATTAAAGATTCGTTTGCCATTTCTACGAAACAATAGTACACAATAAAAACAGAAAGTACCTGATCCGCTGCCTTCATCTCCATAATACGCCTTTATCTGCTTGTAGCACTTGAAAACAGACAAGTTAACACGAAAAATAGAGTTCTTCAACCTCTGTTTATAGCCTTTAGCACTTACTACTCGTAACGCCAAATAGTAGTACGATCCCTGGTTGCAAGTTGATTCCTGAGCAGAGTTTCAAAAAATTATAATCAATGGGAGAATACTGGTGAATTTTTTTGTATTATTCATCCACTTACCACTTTTTGAGGACAGCAGTAAACAGTGGACATAATAAGTTTTCTTTTATTTAGCTATTTAATTTAATATTTTGATTCCATGTGTCTTGAAAGTGAGAGAGTCAAAATTTTTGAATCTTTATTTGCTTTCTACGTTTATTACAGGAAATAAAAACCGAAAATTGGTTATTTCATAAATTATTTATTTTGAAAGATTTTGACAGTGAAGTTAAACTGGCATGGAGAAAAACCAGTATAACCAACAGTCTGTTGTTTTAGCGATTGCCACCATCCTTATTGCAGAACGAATGATCTGGAGTAATCGTCGTTATCGCTGCGCTGTGTCACTCATCTTCTGTTTCCAGTGACTATTCGTGTTAAAAATTCTTTATTAGAGATGCACTGGTTTTTTCTAGGACACGTACGTAATGCTGATTTTACGTGATCGCACCAGTCGTTCACGGTATTATCACAAACTACTTTTACGATTTGTCGCGCTCAACATGTAATCAAGTAGTATTTGGTTCGTTCCCTTTCAGTACATTTACTCACAAATAAAGAGAGGTGTCACTCATTAGACTATTCCGCAGTTTATTGCGAGTGTCTAACAAAGACAGTTTTCTGTATACAGCATCATCGTCGAAGAAAATGGCAATAGAGAGAAGCTGTTGTTTCCTCTTAATGTTTTGACGTAAACGACCTGTTACAAAGAGGTGGTATTGCGTCACAAGAGATAACACTGGTCTAGTTTTATAAAAGAAACGACGCACCACGTAAGGAGTATATGCAAATTGGTCGGAAGCTACTGGTCATATAGATAACGTCAGAAAATGGAAAACTGTAAAATATGACTACAACACTGTTTCACCCCGCGCCGCCGGCAAGGATAGTAAAAAGGAGACTCATCGATACCAGAAGTCATTGCGAATTTCATTTCCAGGGACAGTAACTATGCGTCGCAAAAAGGCATGTGAACTATATACACAGACGTCAACATTTGGGAGAAGACGTGTAGTTGGGCTCAAAGAAGCGGATTGGAGCTTTTGGCGAACCGCTCGACATTTGAATAGTAGCAAGGCCACTATTCGGTAGTGGCCTAACAGGCGGCTCACAGAAAAAGGGCAGAGCTCACGACGCGCCTTACGCCGCCTGCCATTGATCTGTGTACACCGACAAGCCCATTTGGAGTGGGGTTGAGCACTTTCGGCCTGGAATCTCATTGACTCAAGGATAACTGTCTTCGTTGATGAGTCCCACTTAGAACTGAGTCCCGATGACCAGCTAAAACGTATCTGGAGTCGCCGTGGACAGTGTTGGTATGCCGTGCTAAGTCGATGATACGTACGCTCCGTTTTGTTGCTCTTCACGGCAAGCCATCCTCGGCTTGCATTTCTGCAAGATAATGCCCGCCCGCACCCAGTGAGAAATCCTACTACTTGTTTTCGTGCTTACCAAACACTTACTTGACCAGCAACGTCAACTGATCTCCCCTCCCCTCCCCTCCACCCTCCGCCAGGCGAGAACGTTTGGAGAATTATGGACAGGAACCTTCAACCAGCTCTGTGTTTTGAGATCTAATGCGCCAGTGGGACAGAATTTGGCAAGATATCCCTCAGGAGGACATCCAACACCTCAAAGCTAATCCGAACAGCTGCTTGAATAAGGGTCAGAGGTGGACCAACACGTTATTGACTTGCTCAATTTGTAAAGATCTTTCTCTACAATAAATCATGCAATTTTTCTGAAACTGTAATTATTTGTTTGTCTTTAGATTTCCTTCCCATCGAGATAATTCCTTCAGGGTGTATCATTTTTTGTGTTAGAGTGCATGTGAACGAAACAGTTTAGATCAGTCATTTCTTTTTGTAACTGATGTCTTGAAGTGCAAGGCAAGGCACAAAATCAGAATAAAGTTGTACTGTGTCGCAGGAGATAACAGTTTCACTATTACATTTAGATGAACAAAACAGATTATATCTGCGCGATGAGGATGTTTTGTGCTTATGTTATGTTGCTTGAGAAGTTCATAGCGTTTTTGTATAAGTTTAATAAACACAGCTTATACACATACCAGAGGCTTAAGTCATCAATAATATATTCTCCTTCAGTATTTACAACAGTCTGCCAAAGCTGTGGTCACTTTTCGATTCACGCGGCTTTGAGGCGAAGTACTCGTCGAGCCGTGTTCGGAGCGCATTTTCGTCCGGAGAGGAAGTTACTTCAAGGTAGTTCGGTAGACAGCGGAAAAGGTGAAAATCTGAGGGTGGAAGATCAGGCGAATAAGGTGGGTGCGGAATGATTTCCCAACCCAAATCCAGTCTAGTGTTATTCGTCTATCTAACAGAATGTGGGAAGTAGTTATCGCGGGGTAGCATCTCTTTACGCAGTCTTCCTAGTCGCTATCCTTGCACTAAGTCTGCAAAACATTTGAGCTGTCGACAATAAGCGTCAGCAGTGATGGGTACAACTCGGGGAAGCAATTCGCAGTACACCACACCGCCATTGTTCCACCGGATACATAACATTATCTTTCGTGGATACGCTCAAGACTATGTTCAGGAAGTTTCTGCTTTGTCTGGACTCAAACATTTCTTTCTTTTCCTTATGTTAACATGAAGACACCGTTTATCGTTACCAGTAATAATACAGGATAGGGGAGTTGTTCACGAGCCAATTGATGAAGAGCAAGTAGAGATGCACATATGGCCACCTGCTGTTTTGTGTGATTATAGCTTAGAGCGTGCGGTACCCATACACCCGATTTGGAATCTTTACTATTGATGAAAGTTTTACAAGTTGACGGAATGATCACATTTCATCACATCTGCCAGTTCTCGAGTATACCGATGTGAACCAGTGTGGATTAGTGTGTTTAAACGATCTTTTTCAGTCCCCAAAGGTCTAGCAGAACGTAGAGAGTCAATAATGTCAAAAAGATCCACCTTACAGAAGACATTTTCTTGCTGTGCTGTGACCAGTGGCATTACCTGTACACACGGCGCAAATGTTTCTGTCTGCTTCCGGTGTTGTCTACTACTGCGAAAGCAAAGAGAGCTTCACTGCAGCCGGCCGCGGTGGCCAAGTGGTTCTAGGCGCTTCAGTCCGGAACCGCGCGACTGCTACGGTCGCAGGTTCGAATCCTGCCTTGGGCATGGATGTGTGTCATGTCCTTAGGTTAGTTAGGTTTAAGTAGTTCTAAGTTCTAGGGGACTGATGACCTCAGATGTTAAGTCCCATAGTGCTCAGAGCCATTTGAGCTTCACTGCAAATTTAAACGCAGCCAAAACCTCTCAGACAAATAGAAGCTAAACGATGTCAAAGTTAGCTTAAGGAGGGCTATGCGTGAAGCGTTCAGTGAATTCGAAAGTAAAATTCTATGCACCGATGTGACAGAAAATCCTAGGAAGTTCTGGTCATACGTTAAATCAGTAAGTCGATCGAAACAGCATATCCAGACACTCTGGGATGATAATGGCATTGAAATAGAGGATGACACGAGTAAAGCTGAAATACTAAACACCTTTTTCCAAAGCTGTTTCACAGAGGAAGACCGCACTGCAGTTCCTTCTCTAAATCCTCGCACGAACGAAAAAATGGGTGACATCGAAATAAGTGTCCAAGGAATAGAAAAGCAACTGAAGAGTTTAGAGAGTTACATACTCGCAAACAGCGGGCAGAACAGCAGAACAGAGGAAAGTCCACTAGACCTGACGGGATACCAATTCTATTCTACACAGAGTACGCGAAAGAACTTGCCCCCCTTCTAACAGCCGTGTACCGAAAGTCCCTAGAGGAACGAAAGGTGCAAAATGATTGGAAAAGAGCACAGGTAGTTCCAGTTTGCAAGAAGGGTCGTCGTCGAACAGATGCGCAAAACTATAGGCCTATATCTCTGACATCTATCTGTTGTAGAATTTTAGAACCTGTTTTTTGCTCGCGTATCATGTCATTTCTGAAAACCGAGAATCATCTCTGTAGGAATCAACATATATTCCGGAAACAGCGATCGTGTGAGACCCAACTCCCTTTACTTGTTCACGAGACTCAGAAAATATTATATACAGGCTTCTAGGTAGATGCCACTTTCCATGACTTCCGGAAGGCGTTTGATACAGTTCCGCACTGTCCCCTGATAAACAAAGTAAGAGCCTACGCAATATCAGACCAGCTGTGTGGCTGGATTGAAGAGTTTTTAGCAAACAGAACACAGCATGTTGTTCTTAATGGAGAGACGTCTACAGACGTTAAAGTAACCTCTGGCGTGCCACAGGGGAGTGTTATGGGACCATTGCTTTTCACAATATATATAAATGACCTAGTAGATAGTGTCGGAAGTTCCATGCGGCTTTTCGCGGATGATGCTGTAGTATACAGAGAAGATGCAGCATTAGAAAATTGCGGCGAAATGCAGGAAGATCAGCAGCGGATAGGCACTTGGTGCAGGCAGTGGCAACTTACCCTTAACATAGACAAATGTAATGTACTGCGAATACATAGAAAGAAGGATCATTTGTAGTATGATTATATGATAGGAGAACAAACACTGGTAGTAGTTACTTCTGTAAAATATCTGGGAGTATGCGTACGGAACGATTTGAAGTGGAATGATCATATAAAATTAATTGTTGATAAGCTGGGTGCCAGGTTGAGATTCATTGGGAGAGTCCTTAGAAAATGTAGTCCATCAACAAAGGAGGTGACTTACAAAACACTCGTTCGACCTATACTTGAGTACTGCTCATCAGCGTGGAATTCGTACCAGGTCAGGTTGACAGATGAGATAGAGAACATCCAAAGAGGAGCGGCGTGTTTCGTCACAGGGTTATTTGGTAAGCGTGATAGCGTTACGGAGATGTCTAGCAAACTCAAATGGCAGACTATGCAAGAGATGCGCTCTACATCGCGGTGTAGCTTGCTATCCAGGTTTCGTGAGGGTGCGATTCTGGATGAGGTATCGAACATATTGCTTCCCCCTACTTATACCTCCCGAGGAGATCACGAACGTAAAATTAGATTCGAGCGCACACGGAGGCTTTCCGGCAGTCGTTCTTCCCGCGAACCATACGCGACTGGAACAGGAAAGGGAGGTAATGACAGCGGCACGTAAAGTGCCGTCCGCCACACACCGTTGGGTGGTTTGCAGAGTATAAATGTAGATATCTATGTACTGAACTCAAAATGAAGGCCGGCTGGTGTGGTCGAGCGGTTCTAGGCGCTTCAGTCCAGAACCGCGCTGCTGCTACGGTTGCAGGTTCGAATCCTGCCTCGGGCATCAATGTGTGTGATGTCCTTAGGTTAGTTAAGTTTAAGTAGGTCTAAGTTCTAGGGGACAGATGACCTCAGATGTTAAGTCCCATAGAGATCAGAGCCATTTGAACCATTTTTTGTTTTTTTTCAAAATGTAGAAGTGCTCCTGTTTCTCCACTTGGCACCCCATTTCCTAGTGTGCACAGTTCCACTTACTATTGTAACAGATGTGTTACTAAATGTGACACTTCTGTCACTCAATGTAACTGGATTTTCCTTTTGATGCTGTCAATTTTCAGGATGAGCATTCTAAAGCATTCTATCAGGGTGAAAATATTAAATAAATTAACTTTTCTCTCTTAACAACACGTGGGCAGGGTGGGTTCTTCCTTGGCTCGGGTATGAGGTCGAATGAAACATCATTTTTACATAAGATAACTTTTATTGAAGATTTGTACAACTGTGTCTTACGGAATGTTCTGGTTCGGAGAGCGGCAGCTGTGTCGTTTGTGAAGTCTTCTGCTGCGGCAGCGGCGGCGGCGGCGGCGGCGGCGGCGTCTGATTACGCATAGCGGTGTGTATCTCGTGTCGCCGTCTCGCCCAGTTGACTGGAGACGCGCAGCGCGAGGTGGCCAGTTTAATTATTGCGAGCGAAGTCGTGCATCGGATGGTCATACCTTGGATGTGGTGTCCCAGTGTTTCTCTTCTCTAAGCGGCCGCGTGTGTTGTGTGTTGACCAGTGGAGCGGCGCGGCGGGGCAAGGCCAGTGTCCCGAACTCGAACCATGGACTCCCGCTTGCCAGTCTTCGGCTGTCAGGTCTTCATCCCAGCTCACAGGTGACTGCTGAGGTGGGGCCGTCTCCTTCCCGTCCTCACGAGTCACCCGGGTATGTAAAAATCAGACTTCAAATACCTTTTAACTTCTGTCTTGTGGCGCCGCGGCTGTTGATTGCTATTCCATTACAGCGGCGGACTTGGTGCGTCTGTGCATGATGCAGTCTCTTCTTGCATGACGGTCTTCAGCACCGAAACTGACTGAAAACTATTGCTACGCTTTGTCACTTCTTCGTCTTCTTCGTCTCTCATCTCCGTCTCCGTCTCCGTCCTCGTCTTCGTCTCTCCGTCTCCATCTCCGTCTTCATCTGTCTGGCCCACTGCGTCTCGCGTATTTATTCACTTCAATTTACTGGAGGTGAACGACTTTACGGTCATTGCCTCTTCTGTCACGTTGAGAAGCTCCTCGAAGAATCTTCTTAACGTCGGTCATTGGCTCTTGGAATGTAGGTGAGGGCCTTTGATCCCATGTGACGACTGAGAAACACATGAGCCGGTCATTGCCTCTTCTGTCACGTTGAAAAGCTTCTGGAAGAGTCTTCTTAACGTTGGTCATTGGCTCTTGGGATGTAGGCGAGGGCCTTTGCTCACATGCGACAACTGAGAAACACGTGAGCCGGTCGGGCGATGCCCTGACGGCTGAATCGACAGCGCCCGTTTATGTGGAACTTGCTGACTTCACGGTCATTGTCTCCTCTGTTCTGCTGTTCTGCCCGCTGTTTGCGAGTATGTAACTCTCTAAACTAAACCAAGTTTTTCATTTATATTCTAATTTCTAGTTCACTTTGATTTCACTAATTTATTTACTTAAGTACCACTCAACATTCCTCCACCCTTCGGAGAAATTCGCCCTCGAATTTACCACTCAACATTCCTCCACTCTTCACACGGCAAAAGCAGAAACAATGAAAACTCTCGACTTAGAAGATTACACACGCTTCATATTAAGTATGTGGAAAATACTTTATCACTTTACAAAAGCACTGTACGGTCATGAATCACATAGTTCACACATAAAAGGTTGTAATAAGTGTAACAAATCGTGATGACAATGAATAAACAAGAATAGATTTTTCACTTAGAAAATTACATAGAAACACCTGTTTAAAATACCCTATATTAATGCAAGAATATCTATTCTACAGTATTGTTTACTTTAACATAAGACTGTTTAGTAAAGAGTCAAGTACAAGAAACGAAATTAATACACTAATGCTGAAAAGTAACCATTGAAGTACACCAGTTAAGAGTGTGGTATCCAGTTAACAGGGATTTGATGAAGTGTCATATTATGATTTGGCTTATTTTTTCGTCTTAAATAAAAGGAAACTGTACAAAGCAGAAACACCAACACAAAGGTTGCAGATATACCCGTTTCTAGCATTATAATTTTAGTTTTGTTCACCTTTTAATTGTAAGACATGTTGCACCACAACATTAGTATCAATTTTGCCTTGCTGTGAGTTTATGACTTCAGAAGGAAACTGTCAAGGGAGTCATTGAGGTAGGACAGGTTTTATGTAGGAAATGCTTGCATGGCGTTTTCTGAAAAAAGCAAACAACATGGTTATGAACCTACCAGCCTAGTAAAAACAAAAACAAAGAAAAGAAGGAATACATTGTTAACTACAAGATCTACCTGTTTCTATGTTCAACTTTTTTTTCTTAAAAAAATAAACCATTATCGTTTATTAATTATTTACATATGTATACTACAGTCTAAGATTCAACTAGGACATTCGCACTCTTGGTCGAAGATTGTATGGTGCCATGTCTGTATGTTGTGCTGGCGTGGCCACTCTTTTTCCTTTTCGGGTACTTCCTCCGCCCTTCGGAAAAGCAGACACTATTGTTGAAGGAATTACATCTGGAGCGCCCTTAAAAGGTTTTAAACGACTTGCATGGACAATAGTAGTTCGGGTGGGCAGTTGCAGTTTAACATTGACTGGTGACATGATCTCAATAATTTGGTAAGGACCTCTGTAGTTTGTTACAAATTTCTTCGTTTTTTCTCTCGCAATATATGGAGTTGACAACATCCATCACTGACCGATTTTGTAATTTGAATATTTAGCTTGGGTATTACCTAATCTTTCCTGTCGTTCCAAAGCTTTTGTATTAGATTTTTGAACCTTTTTCCATACATCCTTCATCATTCGACTGAAATCTCTTACTGTTTCTCCAACTTTTCCGTTTTTCTGCCTGATTGCATCAAAAGGGAACTGCATTTTTCTCCCATAGACCACTTCATAAGGTGACATGCCAGTTGCTTCA